>NW_026878008.1:0-23039 GCF_032173495.1 Musca vetustissima | reverse complement strand
CGAGAAGTTGATAATATATCCAAGAGGAGAGGTTGGCCTTTAACACTAGAAAGCCGAAGGCGGTCATTTTGACCGCTTTCCAGTTTCAAGTACAAAAGCAACTGTGCATTTAATGACACTTTTTTTTAAAATTTGGTGAATTTTTTATAATAAACGTAATTCTATGAGGTACAAAAAGTCACCATATTTTAAAAAAAAAAGTGTCATTAAATGCACAGTTGCTTTTGTACTTGAAATTGGAAAGCGGTCAAAATGACCGCCTTCGGCGTTCTAGTGTTAAATTGATACCAAATATATTGTCGTATGTACTCCGATGACGGAGTTACACGTACATATTTTCAGGTGTTTACGTATTCAGATATTATTTAGTAAACCATTACTACACTGGAGGGCGGAAATATAGAGCTGATTGCTTTGATAGGTTCCATGATGTTCCAGTTACGGTCAAGGACAACGCCTATAATTTTCGGCGATGATGAGATAATAATTTTGGGATGAAGTGGACCGAAAACTTAATTTTTTGTGTTTTTCGAGTCGATCTATGGACCACAATTTAAAGCCGAACATCACAACACAACCCATGGTGAAGGGAGGGTGCAAATAACTATACTGCACCGCTCACTGGTTTAAGTATGAATATGAATAAATATTCAAATATTACAATAATTGTAACACTGCTCTAATGAGATCAGTACCTATCATTATTTAAGAGTACATTTTAAAGACACAAGTCAACACGTTATTAGAAATGTAGCTTTCATATTAGTCCAATTTCATACCAGACATTTTAGTGGTATTCTCCAGGCTTCCCCATATAATTTGCAGTACATACTCTGGGTAAACTCCTCATTATCTTTTCTTCCATGATTTGTTGTGGTTGATTCGCAAACACATATTACAACTGGATATATTTGTATATTTTAAATTGTTTTATTTGTCCCTACATATGTGGAAAATATGTATCCTAAGCTAAAATCATTGATGCTCTGAGAACAAATTGTGGAATACAAAAAAGCTTTCATTCGGCTGTGCTGAAACACTTGGAGGAAAAAGAACAAAGGATCGAAAGAAGATTGCAGTAATTGGAAAAATTTGCAACACATTCCTGCAATAATAATTAGCAATATTTGCTTTTATATTTACTAAAATAATTAAAAATTAATGTAATGCTCATTTAAAAAATATACACTTTTAAATCGCCAAACCTAGTTTATAAACACAAATCATATCCACATTTTCCACAAAAAAAATATTAATTACAAGAAACGTACAAACAAATTAAATAATTTGATATCAAACCTTCAAAACATTTACGTAAAAAAATTTAAAAATCCAACAGCAACACTATAAAATTTTGCCTGTTTTTATTGCCGGTTTTAATTTTGTCGATTTCGGTTGGTACTACTCTAAATACTGATTTTCACTCTTCAGCAATGCTTCACTCCTTAATAAAAAAAATATTTAGAGTAGTTCATATGATAAGAGTAGGTATTATTTGACAATACACCTTAAATCCACAAAATTTTTAATAAATAATAAATCAAAACCCAGCTGGGATTTTCTTGTACCATCATAATCTTTCAGATTTTGGCGATCCCGATTGGTTCAATATTTTATTGCTGCACGTTGTAATTAGTCATATAATTAAAATAAAATAAACTTTGTGTACGTAGTAATTTAATTATTATATACCAACGTACATCGTAATAGTTTTTTATTAATAACAACACAACGTATCCAAATTTCATTAAAATGGAATAAAAAACAAACATAACCACATTGTTTATTCTTTTTATTTGAACAATATATAATGTATATTATTTTTGGAATTAGATTAATTAATTCAATTCTATATAACTCTAATAATAGGTCATCTATATTTATATTATAAAAGGTTAAATGGAATTTAAAATGTGTTATGAAATTTATTATTGAAATTTGACAGTTAAACATTTTATTATAAAATGTTCCATTATATAATATTGATGATTTAATTTTGTGATCAATACTGACCAGCCTGAAATTTTAAGTTTTAGAAAATTTGAACTTTCTCATGCTTAATATTTACATTTTTGATATGTACCAATTATAAGTTCTGTTGAATTTCGCTGCATAACATATTTCTTCGAGCTGTATTCACGGAAAGTTCTTGATGACGTGTAGATGCGTCCTCTTCAACTTCTATTTCAGCCTCTTCATCAGAGTCCAAATCAGTTTCATTTGCGAGGTTGTGAAGAACACAACAGGCTCTAACAAAATGACAAAGCTTTTCCATTCCCCGAAGTTTACAGTAGTACATCTGTTGAAACCTCTGTTTAAGAATACCAAACGTATACTCTATTTTTACACGCCCAGAGCTAAGTTTTAAGTTGAATTGTTTCGTGGAAGCTGTGAGGTGTCCATTATCCCTATATTTTTTGCACGGATATGCTGAGTCACCAAGAATAATGAAGTATATTCAAAAATTTTAATTAGTGATAAGGAATGAAAAAAAATTATAACCCACCTCCACATTTGTCTTCCAAATTTTGAGAAAGTCGTGAATTTTGGAAAACCCCAAATAACCAATAAAAACATTAATAAATTTACGTTTTTCATTGCAAACGCCTTTAACTTTCAAAGAAAGGTGTCCTTTGCGGTCAACATAAACATTTTTCCATCCTTTGGAGAGTCAATGATTACGTGGGTCCCATCAATACACCCTGTTTAATATTTAAATATATATTTTTATGGGTTACAGCTTTAATATTTACTTTTTTACCTACCAATAGCTCCGGAAAATCCACATTTTAGCCTAAAATATTCGCTTGCGCATAGCTTTTCCTCCAATGCGGGCCACTGTATGACCTCTGAACTTACTCCACTGACAAAAAAAGTAACATGTTTTACAAATCGACTTACTGTCGAGATTGTCACGTCGAACCGATCAGAGAGGTCTCGAAAGCTGCAGCATTTGTGACCAGCAAACCACAAAAAATATATAAATAGTCTTCGCTCGAAAGACGTTTGTCTGAGCGTAGATTCCTGTACTGCACACTTTCCGAAAACTTCTGGATAAGAATTTTGAAAAAAATTCGGGAAATGCGAAAGTGCATTTTATATTCCTCATCGGTGTATTTAGATATGATTTTAGACAGGAGCACTATTGCAATTGGTATATATTTTGATTGGAATGTTTTAGCCTTCTAGAACAACAAGATATGAAACAAGTCAAGTTTAGGGGGTCCACTCGGATAATTTTAAAATGATTACCGTGATATATACATTTCATGTGGGGAAATGCATACTTCCCGAGATATTGGCCTTGAAATTTAGGAAAATATTTTGTTTAAATCAAATAAAAAAGGTTTTTAAGTAGCCGGACTTCGGCCGGGGCTTATGATTTTCACCTTTGAACAGTTTTCAGCGTAAGGGAATGCTTTTCTAGCAAAAATTGCAAAACTAGTACAATATAATACTATATTGCAGGTTTGGGAACACAGCTAATGTCTGCGTTGGTCCTCGGCTGACTTACCCAGATGGTGCCGGACTATCTTGTATATTTCTTGCAACTCTTTAGTTTTGCTCTCCGGGTTATACTTTGCTGTACCGTTGTCCAACACAACTTCATCATACAGCGCGGCGGGTAAACGGGGTTCTCGGCCATGGACTAAATATGCTGGGCTATAGCTGGTTGATTCCGAAGTACTCGCATTCGGATCATAATTGCGACCTGTACTTGGTTTACAATGTACAGATGGACGGACATGCATAAATCGATTCAGAAAGTGATTCCATGCATATCCTCAAAAGGAACCAGGTGTCTATCTCGTTTTCTTTTGCCTGTTACAAACACATACACAAAGACATAATACCTGTAGCACACTGTGGTGAAGGGTACACCATATGGTGGATGGTAAAAAATAGGCATAACATTGAAAACAAAAAAGATATTCGAGCCATGTCCACAAAAGTATTTTTTAGGAGTGAAATAAAAACCTATCGACTAAAAGAGGCAATGTGTCTGTGAAACGAAATGAATGTGTGAACGTCTATTTGCAAATATTTTTTTCCTAACGCCACTCCAACCCCTACCGACCGAGGGCCACTTCCCCACAACGTAGAGAGAGCGTACACCTCATAATACGGATTATGAAGGGTTAATCATGTAGGGAAACATAGGCTACAGTAAAACATCAGCCGTTTAATAAATTAAATTACTTAAACTAATTACAGGAAGAACAGAGACAAACTAACTACACGAAGGAAAAACATCTGGCAATTACTTGTCATCTATAGCTCTATGTAGAATAGCATTTTTAATAATATGTATAAGATCAGCTGTACTCCAAGCAAACATCTAAGAGCAAATAATAGAAATTGAAGTTGGACAGATTCAAGTTTTTTGGAACAACAGTTGTAAAAAGGGCTCCATAAAATACATACATATTGTATTGTAGGGCGAACCAGACTAACAAATAAACGTTTTGTCACATAAGGACCGTCAAACTCCTAAGACCATCGTTGTATGAATCCTAGTAAAGATTTCGTTTTATTAACACAAGATTCAATATGTAAGTTAAATCACAATTTCACATCTAAGATGACACCAAGATCAACACAATTGATTTATTGATTCTTACGACATTTTCTAATTTGTAAGAATCAATAAAATAATTGGCAAAAATTGGCATAGTTGTAAATCGGTTAAATTTTTTACATTTCTTAAGATCAAGTGACATGCCGTTAATGTTGCACTAATTCTGAAGAGATTGCAGATCATTTTGAAGATTAATTACTTGATTTTGCGAGTCTAAATTGTTGAATAGTTTCACATCATCAGCAAACATTAGCACTTTAGAAAATCATTTAAGGGAACCCCCCCATTCTCGATTTTTTATTTTTAAAGTTTTTAAATGGGCTGATTAATGAATACCATTGTTTGTTAGGGTTTGCGACATTTTCTAATTTGTAAGAATCAATAAAATAATTGGCAAATATTGGCATAGTTGTAAATCGGTTAAATTTTTTACATTTCTTAAGATCAAGTGACATGCCGTTAATGTTGCACTAATTCTGAAGAGATTGCAGATCATTTTGAAGATTAATTACTTGATTTTGCGAGTCTAAATTGTTGAATAGTTTCACATCATCAGCAAACATTAGCACTTTAGAAAATCATTTAAGGGAACCCCCCCCCATTCTCGATTTTTTATTTTTAAGATTTTAAATGGGCTGGTAAATGAATACCATTGTTTGTTAGGGTTTGCGACATTTTCTAATTTGTAAGAATCAATAAAATAATTGGCAAATATTGGCATAGTTGTAAATCGGTTAAATTTTTTACATTTCTTAAGATCAAGTGACATGCCGTTAATGTTGCACTAATTCTGAAGAGATTGCAGATCATTTTGAAGATTAATTACTTGATTTTGCGAGTCTAAATTGTTGAATAGTTTCACATCATCAGCAAACATTAGCACTTTAGAAAATCATTTAAGGGAACCCCCCCATTCTCGATTTTTTATTTTTAAGATTTTAAATGGGCTGGTAAATGAATATCATTGTTTGTTAGGGTTTGTAACATTGCACATATATATTTGAAGATTTAAAAAGGAAGAAAAATTATTTACAAAAATATTTTGTAAATTATTTCAAAAAATGTTTTTTGAGAAATCGCCTATTTTTGACCACAAACTAAGTTAAAAAAAATAAGGAAGATCTTCGCCGATTGACTTTATCCTAGTTCATACGAGAGCTATACACTCACAGAGAAACGTCCCAAAATTTGGAATCGATCGGATCATTAATTTTTGAGTTATCGTGCCCGCCATTCGCAAAAACGTTGTTTGGAGAAAATGCGTTTTAAGTTTGAGAAGCCCTCTTGCCGTCTCTTGATGCTAGCACAATAAATTGGCTATATCTTCAAAAATTGTTGATATTTTCACTTGAAAATTTATAGGAGCACTCTTGAATTGGTGTAGGTTCGAATTAAATCAAAATACAAAATTAAAATTTTTGAAACCGAGATTTGGTGGAGGGGGGGGTCCCCTTAAGTGCAAAACAAGAGTAGTGGACCTAAAAGGCTGCCTTGAGGAACGCCTGAATAAACATTTATGTTCCTAGAGATAATATCAGTGAAAACTACACTTTGAGTACGATTTTTATACCCTTCACCACACTGTGGTACAGGGTATTATGTCTTTGTGCATATCTTTGTAACAGGCAAAAGGAAACGAGATAGACACAGGGTTCCTTTTGAGAATATGCATAGAATCACTTTTTAAGTCGATTTATGCATGTCCGTCCGTCTGTCTGTCCATGTTAAATTGTGAACAAAGTACAGGTCGTGTGGCAAGTTTTGTTGAAATTAGTTCAGATTTAGATATAGTTCCTATATATAGTTTCGTCAGATTTTGAGTAATCGGTTCAGATTTGGATAGAGCTACCATATTTTCTCCCGATTTTAACTAAATGATGCACCAAGAACTCAAAATGTGGCCGATATTCTGTGACAAGATTCGATGAAATTGGCTTAGATTTCGATATAGCTTTTATAAATATTTTCGTCCGATTTGAAGTAAATGGTGCACCAAACTTCTCATGTTTATCAGATATGTATCTAAATAATCAACGGGTATCCAACTGATATATGCTTTAATTGAATTTTGTGCCATTGTAAGAAGCAACTCTATATCTGACCAAATGAAAAATTTAGTATAGGTTGCAGAAAGATATGTTTATGGGTCCAATTTCATTTTACTGATCCTTCAAAAATACGATGTCTGTTAAGATTCATCTGTTGAATATACCCAAAGAGGTGAAGGGTATCATATAGTCGGCCCCGTCCGACCTTACTACTTTCCTTACTGGTTTAAGTAGATAAAAGTTTGTGTACAACAGTGTCAAATGTTTTACTAAACTCAGAGTAAATTTCATATGTTTGTTGTTTTCTGGAAAACTCATGGTGTGCATGATATGTTAATTCCATTAGATTAGTCAAAGTAGACCTGTCTTTGATAAAACCATGTTGATAAGGTGAAATTATTGGCGAAACAAAATCTGTCTGCTATTTCAGATGTATCACTGGAGTCTTTACTACCATACCTCATGCATCTAGGAAATTCTCGAACTTTTCTTTTAGAATTAACAAAATTATAAAAGCTTTTAGTATTCGCGAAAAGATTTTTTAAGTTCTCGGAATTATATTTATGCCTAGCTTTAGAATAATTTGTGTAGCTCAAAACAGTATAATATTTTTTTAACTTTTTAAATAATCTACTTTTAAAATTACGTAAACATCTAAGATACGGAGTAAACCTAGCTGGTCCTCTATTCAGACTAAATTTAATAACATTGAGAAGGCATTATTTAACATGGTATAAAACACAGTGTTTCACTTAGTATTGGATAACGTGTAACGCAAAAAACTGAAGTCAGTGTTCGCAAAATTTAATTTGCCAGTTTGCTTTCGTTTCACAGTATTAATTAAAGAATTATCTTGCAGTTCTAAATTTAAACATAATGGAAAACATCTAGACAATGACACGCTTGGGAAAGAAGAAGACTCTTTGATTTTGATTGCGTTCAATTATTTTAAATAGCGACTGTCGTTAAAATAATGTCGCAGGGATTGTGGTTGACAAAGGATGCGAGTTGACAATTTCATTTATCTGTTATGGGCATGAACCCTTTATGTTCTTTTTTTTGTGTAAGGTATTTGTCCATATGTCTGTAACAGGCAAAAGTAATCGAGATAGATCCATGGTTCCTTTTGAGAATATCATTTTCTGCATCGATTTATGCATGTCCGTCCATGTATTTTTGTGAGCAATGCACAGTTCACATTTATGATCCTATTTAGATGAAATTTGGCACAGGTCGCTTATTTGACGAACCTATCGGTTAAGATTTAGATATAGCTCCCATATATAGTTTCGTCCGATGTTATGTAAATGGAGCCTCATATTACCACTATTTGTCAGATTGAGACAGAATATTGCATAGAGTACTAAATTAGATCCAGATTGATGTGTGCGAAGTTTTGTTGAAATCGGTTCAGATTTATATGGGCAATATTGCTAATTTTTTAACATAGCTGAAGCGGAGGTTCACCCCTTTATAACTCGGGAATTACTTAAGTATTTGAAAAGAGGTGGGTAGTTTTGGGTTAAATGATTTGTCGCTGCAAACTTTTCACGTTATTGACCTCCAAACTTTATTTGGGTGGAAGCTGTGTCTACATTAATGTAAAACCAGTAAGTAAAGTAGTAAAGTCGGACAGGGCCGACTATATGATACCCTTCACCACTTTGGGTACATTCTACATATGTCTCCTAACAGACTCCGCCTTTCCAAAAGAACATTGACATGAAATTGAATAAACATGAATATGTGATGTTTCTGGAACCTATGCTAAATTTCATTTCATTCGGGCAAGTTTAGAGTCGTTTGCGTACAATGGGACAGATTTTGTAAATCGGTTTTATGATACGTTTTGTGTCAACCGGTGCAAATTTAGGTAAATATTCCAACGAACAAACAAATGGGAGCTATATCTAAATCTGAACCGTTTTCAACAAAATTATATGTCAATCGTACAAACATTGGGTCTTTAGTGCCTACTTTAAATAAAATCGAAGGAAAATCGATATGGGAGCTATATCTAAATCATAACAGATTTCTACGCAGCTTAGCAAACTTCATTCTGGACTCAATTCAGTACGCTATGCCAAATTTCGCGCAAATCGAAAGATATATAGGGACTTTGGTGCACCATTTACATAAAATCGGACAAAACTATATATGGTAGTTATATCTAAATCTGAACCGATTTTCACAAAACTCGGCACACATGATTCTAGATTTAATTGATTACGTTATGCCAAATCGAAAGATATGTAGGGACTTTGGTGCACTATTTACATAAAATCGGACGAAACTATATATGGGATCTATATCTAAATCTTAACCGATTTTCACGAAACTCGGCACACATCATTCTAGACTTAATTGAGTACGGTATGCCAAGTTTCGTGCAAATCGAAAGATATATAGGGACTTTGGACGAAATTATATATGGGAGCTATATCTAAATCTGAACCGATTTTCACGAAACTCAGCACACATCATTCTAGACTTAATTGAGTACGATCCGCCAAATGGGAGCTATATCTAAATGTGCCAAAATTCGTGCAAATCAAGTGATTTTCAGGGACTTTGGTGCACCATTTATCTAAAATCGGACGAAAGTATATATGCGAGCTATATCTAAATCTGAACCGATTTTCTCCAATTTCAATAAGGTTCGTCCTTGGGCCAAACCAATGGGCAGTGCCAAATTTCATCCAATTCGGATCATAAATGCGACCTGTACTCTGCTCACAAAAATACATGGACGGACAGACGGACATGCATAAATCGACTCAGAATGTGATTCTATGCATATTCTCAAAAGGAACCTTTTGCCTGTTACAAACATATGTACAAAGACATAATACCCTGTACCACAGTGTGGTGAAGGGTATAAAATGTGTAAAAACAGGTTGAGGTGAACCAATTTTTTTATGGTCTCTATCGATATCAAATTTTCAGCGAAATTCGGGTAAAATAGAAGAATAAAAAAATTAAAATAATAAATATGATGACATTATTTCTTCGAACCAAAAACATATATTTTTCCTCAATATCTTGTTTTGTTGTCGCTGTAAGTTACAAACCGCTACACAGACTTGTGTGATTTTGATATTATTTGATTTATCGTGATGTTTAGATTATGTATATATTTTTAAATTAATTTTTAGGTTAATACATGTCATTAACATAATGAAAATATTGACGTAATCTCTTATATTTTTATTATTTTTCTCATATTTCGCGAAAATATGTAACTTTTTCTCGATTATTATAATATATTCATATTCTTATTTTACGAAGGAAGATATATATCAACGTTTTTGGTCAATATAATAAACCGCGTAATTTAAAGATTTTTTCTTATGCCAAAATTAAAACCTCGATAACTTTTGCCCGCGTCAACCAAAATTCGCGAACGGTGTCGGAGTCAGAACATTGTTCTCTATATGTGTACCAAAAAACATTGATATACCACGAAAACAAAAAACGATTTTTTGAACATCTAAAATATATGTCAATTTTTCACGCGTTATATTTATTATGTTCAAGGATTTAGAACAAATAGGGCAATAGGGCAAGTTTAGAGTCGTTTGCGTACAATGGGACAGATTTTGTAAATCGGTTTTATGATACGTTTTGTGTCAACCGGTGCAAATTTAGGTAAATATTCCAACGAACAAACAAATGGGAGCTATATCTAAATCTGAACCGTTTTCAACAAAATTATATGTCAATCGTACAAACATTGGGTCTTTAGTGCCTACTTTAAATAAAATCGAAGGAAAATCGATATGGGAGCTATATCTAAATCATAACCGATTTCTACGCAGCTTAGCAAACTTCATTCTGGACTCAATTCAGTACGCTATGCCAAATTTCGCGCAAATCGAAAGATATATAGGGACTTTGGTGCACCATTTACATAAAATCGGACAAAACTATATATGGTAGTTATATCTAAGTCTGAATCGATTTTCACAAAACTCGGCACACATGATTCTAGATTTAATTGATTACGTTATGCCAAATCGAAAGATATGTAGGGACTTTGGTGCACTATTTACATAAAATCGGACGAAACTATATATGGGATCTATATCTAAATCTTAACCGATTTTCACGAAACTCGGCACACATCATTCTAGACTTAATTGAGTACGGTATGCCAAGTTTCGTGCAAATCGAAAGATATATAGGGACTTTGGACGAAATTATATATGGGAGCTATATCTAAATCTGAACCGATTTTCACGAAACTCAGCACACATCATTCTAGACTTAATTGAGTACGGTACGCCAAATGGGAGCTATATCTAAATGTGCCAAAATTCGTGCAAATCAAGTGATTTTCAGGGACTTTGGTGCACCATTTATCTAAAATCGGGCGAAACTATATATGGGAGCTATATCTAAATCTGAACCGCTTTTCCCGAAATTTAGCACACATCATTGTCGACTTAATTTAGTACCCTATGCCGAAATTCGTGCAAATCTAATTATTTTCAGGGACATTGGTGCACCATTTACCTACAATCGGACGAAAGTATATATGCGAGCTATATCTAAATCTGAACCGATTTTCTCCAATATCAATAAGGTTCGCCCTTGGGCCAAACCAATGGGCAGTGCCAAATTTCATCCAATTCGGATCATAAATGCGACCTGTACTCTGCTCACAAAAATACATGGACGGACAGACGTACATGCATAAATCGACTCAGAATGTGATTCTATGCATATTCTCAAAAGGAACCTTTTGCCTGTTACAAACATATGTACAAAGACATAATACCCTGTACCACAGTGTGGTGAAGGGTATAAAATGTGTAAAAACAGGTTGAGGTGAACCAATTTTTTTATGGTCTCTATCGATATCAATTTTTCAGCGAAATTCGGGTAAAATAGAAGAATAAAAAAATTAAAATAATAAATATGATGACATTATTTCTTCGAACCAAAAATATATATTTTTCCTCAATATCTTGTTTTGTTGTCGCTGTAAGTTACAAACCGCTACACAGACTTGTGTGATTTTGATATTATTTGATTTATCGTGATGTTTAGATTATGTATATATTTTTAAATTAATTTTTAGGTTAATACATGTCATTAACATAATGAAAATATTGACGTAATCTCTTATATTTTTATTATTTTTCTCATATTTCGCGAAAATATGTAACTTTTTCTCGATTATTATAATATATTCATATTCTTATTTTACGAAGGAAGATATATATCAACGTTTTTGGTCAATATAATAAACCGCGTAATTTAAAGATTTTTTCTTATGCCCAAAATTAAAACCTCGATAACTTTTGCCCGCGTCAACCAAAATTCGCGAACGGTGTCGGAGTCAGAACATTGTTCTCTATATGTGTACCAAAAAACATTGATATACCACGAAAACAAAAAACGATTTTTTGAACATCTAAAATATATGTCAATTTTTCACGCGTTATATTTATTATGTTCAAGGACTTAGCACAAATAGTTATATTTTCTGGCAACAATTTGACATGGAAAGCTTCCATATAAATCTCGATCGACTATATGTATTTTGAATATTCAAATCATGGCGAAAGGTATACGAAGGTCGGCCCTGCCAAACTTAAGGCCTTTGAACAAATAACATTTTGACTTGATGACTCATTATATTTAAATTTACGACTTAGCCAAGATATGCCGAATGTTGGTCACTATCTTTGGTTCATAACATAAAATGTTAATACATCCAGTGCTGACCAATATGGCAATCAGCCATGCCCTGTCAATAAATTTGGATAAAACGATAGATATCAGATTTAAAAGAATTAAAGGAGAATATCATTGGTACCTGCGTTTTTTCGTTAAGCTTGTAAAATACAATGGATGGCGAATGGATGACGAAGTCATGCTCAGTGAGAGCAACACTTGACCAACAGCAAAAATTCCATCAGAAAGCATCAGTGAAGAAGAGAACACAGTAAAATTTTAAATTCAGGCCTACATTTTTTTCTTTCTTTGTAAATGTAATCTTATTTTTCAATTTCTGATACACAAGCGTAAAAAAAGCTGTTGGATAGCAAAAGGTGCACAACGGTATGCAAAAACGGCTACGAGACAGGCAGGCTTCAGAATTATTTTTTTCGTCATCCAAACGACACTTAGAGCTATTGCGACAACGTTTGCCATAAAATCAATTTACGGCTGTGGAGAAAATGTGATGATGATTGCTACAATCATTGTGAAGTAAAAATATCTTTATGCGTTTTAAGAAATGTGCTGTAGAGGATATTGCCTCTAGAGTTATTAATATTACTGCGAATTTTGAGAGTCGAATAAAAAATCTATCAACGATGTTATGCAATGTACGTTTTTCCTCTATTATCTACAAAACCAAAATATTTTGGTCGCCTAGCAATAGCCTCAAGCTATCTGACACATTTACATTGCTTCCAGAAGTAATTCAACATATCCAAATATTATGTCTGTCGGATTTTACGTCTGACTGCTGGAGTCGATTTCAGTAACTTCAAAGTCAGGCGACCAGTCAATCTTTTCAAGCGGCACTCAATTTCATGATATATTCTTTTATTTAAAATTTCCCTTTCCATTGCATAGGCTCAAGTTGTCTGTTCACCTGTCTTCAAGCATACCAGTATGTTGGTTGATACGTGTCTGATTTGTTTGTCTGTCTGTTACGCCACAAAAAGTATGCCTTTATAGCACAAGCTTACGTAGTGATTACGTTCAGCAACTGATGATGAAGAAACGAACCAAAAAAGAAAGTAAAAATAATTGACTTTTTTTGAATCCAATTATATCGAAAGGAGAAGAATTGCAAAATTGATTGAGATGCGAGTTGGTAATCAATATTTCTTTATTATAATGATAATGATTTCAATTAAATTATTAAATATTTGTTGAGAATACGTTAGCTTTCTTTCGTTTGCATTATATGGCAGTTAACATAATCGTTCTGCCATCAGGTATACAAATGAAGACATTACAATCTATTATTAAAAACCCCTTTACCTTTCAAATCATATGTATACAAGTTTAATCGGTAGAAAACCAGGTTTATTATCAGAATATGTGGTTAAAAATGTAGCAAATCCGAAGGATATATATTATATTTATGGTAAATATTTCAGTTCATCACAGTCTACTCTTTATACCATATTTATATTTATCATCGATTTCTCATCTAAAATCTTAAGACAATATTTTTTTTAGAATCTTTGGAAGTTAAAAAGCGAACCTTTGATTTGAATGTTAAAATGTGATCTAAAAAAATAATCTGCAATAGTCGCACACAATGCCAATAAAAACGAGTAAGGAAAATAGTAAAGTCGGACGGGCCACCCATTACACCCACCTTGTTGCAGCATTTATATCCAACTTCTAAGTTATACTAACTTCAAAAAATTTGTGTCAATTTTGAGTAAAATCGGACGTATATATATATATATATATATATTTAACATATATGTAGAAGCAATATCAAAATCTGAACCGATTTCAATGACAAATTTGCCAGGGATTATCTTATATTAACTACAGTTCATTGGCAATCGGAAAAACTTTGGGAAAAACTTACATAAAAGAATATATAGGAGTTATATCTAAATCTGAACCGATTTTCACTAAACTTAGCACACATCATTTTAGACTTAATTCATTACGCTATGCCAAATTTTGTGAAAATCGAAAGATATATACTGACTTTGGTATATCATTTATATTAAATGGGACGAAAATATATATAGGAGCCATATCTAAAACTGGATCGATTTTCAGGAAACTTAACACATATTTTAGACCTAATTCATTACGCTATGCCAAATTTCGTGGAAATCCAAGGATATATAGGAACTTTGGTGCACCATTTACATAAAATCTGACGAAAATATATATGGGATCTGTATCTAAATCTGAATCGATTTTTCCCACTTTACCACTTTTGGTATATACAAATCAAGCACAACAAATGTAGTCACAAATTATTTTGTTGTATGTTTACTATATTCCCTCGACAGAACATGCATTGTACCTTTGCCAAATTTCATCCAATTCGGATCATAAATGCGACCTGCATTTTGTTTACAATTTAACTTGGAAAGACAGACGAACAGACATGCATAAATCTATCTCGCTTCCTATTGTTTGTTACAAACATATAAAAAAAGAGATAATATCACGTATAAAGATAGGACAATCGATACGTCAACAATTTCCAATAGATGGCTTTTCCTCTGTTGTTACGATATCATAACAACAGAGCGAACAGTATTAAACGTTTTAATCGCTATATAGCAAGCTTATAAAATAAAAATATATTTTTTATGTGCAGATCTCTGATTTTATTTACATTTTATACACACATTTTCGCGTATTAGCGTTTTTATTCTTAACATGTCTCTGTTATGCCTGATACCCCCTGGATATTTTTTCATAAACTATTTCGTCAAAATGCATTTTGTCGAGTCTTTATGGTTTCTATGTCTTTGATATCACAGCGTGTAAAGTGTATAAAAACGGCGCCAAGGCAGACTGATTTCAGCATTATTTTTTCGTAATCCACACTACGCCTAATGTCATAGCGACCACGATTGCCATTAAAACCCATTTGCGGATATGGAAAAAATGTGCCGATGGTGGTGACCATGATGCCACAATGAATGTGGAGTAAAAGTCGTTATGCAAATTAAAGTACTGTTTTCTTGTCTTTGATGTGGATATATTTTTTAAAGTGATTTCACTTATTCTGTATTACAAATATAATAAAATATCTATTAAAGACTTTTTATAATATTTGTCTTTTTGGCACTCATACCATTACTACCTGCATTCCGCTCGATTATCTACAAAACCAAAATACTATTGACCGCCTTCAATAGTTTGAAGCTGTCAGGCTCATTTCCATTACTGCCAGAAGTAATCCAACATATCCTAATATTATGTCTGTTGGATTTTACGTCTGACTACTGGATTTGCTCAAATATTTTCAAAGTCAGACAATCAGTCAATCTTTCCAAACGGCAACTGCGAATGTTCTCAATTTAATTATCTTTTCTTTTATTTAAAATTTCACTTTCCCTTCATCACTCAAGCTGTCTGTTACCTGTCCGACACCATACTTCCATGTTAATACGTGTTTGATTTGTTTGTCTGTATGTTACGCCACATAAAATAGGCTTCTATGCCTCACGTTTTGACATCAAATAATAAAGCTTCACAAAAATATTTCATATTGAATTCAATTATATCGGAAAGAGAAAAATACAAAATTTATGGAAACGCGTTTTGGTAATAAATATGTTTTTATTATCACGATAATTATATCGATTAAATGAAATTTTTATGTATAATTCTTTCCATTACATTCGCTTGCATGGCAGTTATCATAATCATTCTACCATCAGGTATTCAAATGAAGTCATTACAATTTATGATTATGGGAAAAATGAATTTAAAAAAGATTATAAGATGATAATTTTATTTTCAAAGCAGGAAAAAATGACTTCAGGACTAATATATGTTAGGGTGTGCCGAAAATTTTATACCCTACGCCTTACGAATATTTATATTTATTTGGAAAGAAATTTCCCACCTCACTTAAAATGATCTCAGAAAGTGTAACTACACCAAACACAATAATATCACGTTCAGAAATCTTTACGAAGAACACTAAATCACAGAATTCCGTCGAAATGTGAGTAAGCAAGTAGCAGTGACGGCAGCTTTGGCACAGCGGCAGCCCAATGAATACGCAGGTGACGAATAGTAGTGGCGCCAGCTTTGGCGCAGCGGCGGCCCGATGAATACGTCAGCGGCGAGTAGTAGTGACAGGTAACGAATAGTAGTGGCGACAACTTTGGCACAGCGGCGGACCTATGAATACGTCAGCGGCGTGTAGTAGTGGCGGCAGCTTTGCACAGTGGCGGCCCGATGAATACGCGAACAACGAATAGGGTGGCGGCAGCTTTGGCACAGCGGCAGCCCGATGAATACGCAGGTGACGAATAGTAGTGGCGGCAGCTTTGGCACAGCGGCGGCCCGATGAATGCGTCAGCGGCGAGTAGTAGTGGCGGCAGCTTGGCACAGCGGCAGGCCGATGAATACGCGAACGACGAATAGGGTGGCGGCAGCTTTGGCACAGCAGCAGCCCGATGAGTACGTCAGCGGCGAGTAGTAGTGGCGGCAGCTTTGGCACAGCAGCAGCCCGATGAATACGCCAGTCGCCGTCAACGCAGCCCGAAGAATAGGGAGTATTTCTACAACCCTCACTTGACCCTGCGTTCAGTCGCCGTCAACGCAGCCCGAAGAATAGGGAGTATTGCTACAACCCTCACTTGACCCTGCGTTCTGTCCAGTCCAGTCACCAAAAATAGTCAAGGCTTATTGTTTGGCTTACTAAGACTCAATTCAACCATGGTTGCGCACCTTTTCTTCCTCCCAATCACACTTGACTCACAAGCCATCAACGAAGACTGATCCCGATTGTGTGAAATGCGTCTCCTTTTATACCTTTTTGTTGTTTTCTCATGATTCTCTGATCTCAATCTGACAGTTTTGCGTAGTTCCGTCATTTGCCACAATGTTGTATTTTAATTATACCTATTTTTACTAGGGGACCGGTGTGACCGTTAATATTCAAATACATTTAAATTACATGACCCTGAGTTACTGGTAGATTAATTCATAACTTAAATATTTTAATTCATTTTTCAAACAAAAATAATTCATAGTTGATTTATATGACATAAGTAAATAAAAATTATATTTAAAATAATAATGTACCCCAAAACGAAAGCATGACTTTTGGGCGTTACATGGCCTCTCTTCCTCCCTCTGATTTTTGATTTCCTTGATTGGCTTTCTCATTGCTGTTGGGTTTCAATAGCAAGGAAGCCCTAGGGTGTTATGTAACCTTTTATTTCTCCGACATGGGCACTTTGGTTCGACTATATCTCGGTCGAATATGAAGGTATGTTAGAGACCAATTGCAGAAGTTCGGAGAGATACCTTCACTACCCCGTCTGCTGATATTATTATGCGGTACTGCTTGCCATCTTGTTTAACAATTCGCTTCAGTTTGTGTCCTTTTCTTCTTCTAAGAAGACTCCACATGCGAAAGCATGTGATGAAGAAGTAGGAACCTCCTCATGTTTGTGAGAGGTGTGGGATATTGAATGGATATATTCGGTGTTGATCTCTTCCCCTATCACGGGTGTAGGTGAGGGCGTACGTTGATGATCCGGCGGTGCGTTTGTTATTTCATATATTGGATTTTCACCGGAGTCGGGGACCAAAAGCTGCACACTAACTGTTCTCTCATAACAGCGAAATCCGAGATATTTGTATTGGCTATCTTTCTGACGGACAAATCCCAGACCATACCTTTATGGAGGAGACGAGAAACGTTGGTCTTCGTTATCCGACTCATCCAGCGAGGAATTATTCGAGGATATGGGTGATTGTGATCGCCGAGTCACTGAGGTTTCTAAGTAACCGTAAAACATGCGCCGACATTCTTCATCCATTTCGAAATTTGATTGGGATTTATCCGACTCCTCCCTATCGGGCCGAGGAAGAGTTGATGCGTCATCGGAGTCACGGCGCCATTCCTTACCCGGTGTAACAGGCATTTCTGAGCACATTGAGGTGGGTGTTGAGAGCACATCGGAAGCCGCCGTAAAGCTATTTGGCGAACCAAAACACGGTGCGTAGGTTGGTGTACGCGGGACGTCACTACTAGGATGGGTTTCCTCATTCAAAGAGTAAGTTTCATCGATATCGTCGCTGTTGTTTTCGGTCGTGTCACACTTTTGCGGTGGAATGTCATTCTGGGTCGTGTTGCACATTCGGTAAAATATTTGGTGCTGGGGCGATGAGGATTTACTGCTACCCTTTCTTGGATTGGGTTTACGGTATTGATTTGTTTTCATCTTTTGGCTGGTACTAGGACCTTCATTTAAAAATATTGTCCTTCGCCTTTGAGCCTCGACTTGTTCCAGATGAGCTCGAAATTTCTCCTTCGCCCGTTTGAATTTTTTTGGGTTGGGGCTATCTTGCTCCACGTGATATTGAAATCTTGAGAATTGATATAATCTTTGAAGTATGTGCTTATATTAGGACACTGATAAGTTTGGGTATTGCAAATTTAATGTCTAAAAATAAAATAAGAAATTAGAATGAAATGGCATCACATAAACGTAAGTTGAACTACAATCAACATTCTACTTCTATGTCTACAATTTAATTTTGTTCTTCATAAAAAGGCTTCATTTCGCTGTGCGCGACGCGGATAATGTTGTCCTTTCCTTGGACTACAGCGATTACAGGAGATTGGAACTTTTGTACGACAAACGGCCCTCCGTATTTGGGCGATAGTTTGACGGCGAAATTTTCGACGGCCTTCGACTGAGGATGTAGACGAATAAGAACTTGCTCCCCAATCTTTGGTTTCCAAACTCGTCGTCTAAGGTTGTACTGTCTCCGCTGGTTTTGAGAGACTTTTGCCAAGTTTCGACGCACTATCTTAAATATTTCTTTCAACTCCTGGGCACGGTCTTCTGGTAAGACTATTCTAGCACCAGTTCCTGTTGTGAGCTGATCATATAATGCCTGGGCAGTCGCGGTTCTCGTCCTTGTGTCAGGTATGCCGGCGAATATCCAGTGGACTCTGATGCACTAGTGTTTATGGCTAACATTATTTCGGGCAGCATATCGTCCCATGTATTATGTTGTCTCGAAACTTGTGCTATCATTGTTTTCACCGTCCGATTTTTTCTCTCCGTAGGGTTCTCTTGCGGGGTGTAAGGAGCCGTAAGTTGATGCTTTATACCCATTTCTACTAGAAATTTTTCGAATTGTTTGCTAGTGAATTGGGTTCCGTTATCGGTTATCAATATTTTTGGGACCCCATATCTAGAAATAATTTTTTCTCTGCATGCCTTTATTAATCCCTCTGTCGTAGCCTTCCGCAATGGAACCAACTCTGTCCATTTTGAGAATCGGTCCATAATAACGAGTAGCATCGAGTTACCGTGCTTAGATCGTGCTTCGTACTGCTGGACATAAGGTTTGATGTCCTGAAACATACCAGGCCAAAAATATCGGTTTGCCTCCTTGTTGCTAGTTTTTCGCACTCCCAAATGACCTTCGGTGACACTGCCATGATTTTCTCTAAGGACCTGAATTCTTGATCTGGTGGGCACACACAGCTTCCATGGTGTGCGATCTTCGTTATTTATTTGCTTGGGAAGATGTCGATAAACATTTCCCTCAATGATTGTATAGTCTGGATACTTCTTCTGATTCTTGGTTATGGTTTCCTTCAACTTTTCTAGCCATGGGCACGGACTGGTGTCATATTTTACCGTGGCTAGGTCTAACGTTTCCAAAGGTGTTCTCGAAAGTGCATCCGCCACAACGTTCTGTTTTCCTCTGCGGTATCTGATCAAAAAATTATATTGCTGTAGCTCGAGAGCCCAACGTGCGAGTCGACCTGTGCGGCTTTCAATAGAATTTAACCATTTTAGAGCCAAATGATCGGTAATAACTATAAACTGGAAACCCTCTAAATAGGGTCTCATGTGTCTAATGCCCCACAGTATGGATAGACATTCCTTTTCAGTCGCTGAGTAGTTTTTTTCAGCCAGTTTTAAATGTCTGCTGGCGTAGGCTATGACACGTTCCACGTTATCTAACTCCTGCGTTAGAACTGCTCCAAGGCCATAGTTGCTGGCATCAGTTTGCAATATGAACGTATTTGTGAAATCCGGACAAGCCAGAACGGGGGCTCTAGTTAACTTTGCTTTTAGGTCTGAGAATGCTTCTTGTTGTTCGGGACCCCATTTCCAATGTTTTCCCTTTTTAAGAAGACTAATCAATGGTTGTGAAATTGTTGCAAACTGTGGGACAAATCTTTGGTACCAAGATGCTACTCCAAGAAATCTTCGTACCTCCTTTACCGATGTTGGAGGTTTCATTTCCACTATTGCGGCAACTTTATCTGGATCCGTCTTTATTCCCTCGCTACTCACAACATGGCCTAAATACTTCGTTTCTTGTCTGAAAAATTCACATTTATCAATGTTTATTCTCAGGTTAGCTGATCGCAATCTTCTGAACACTTCTCTCAAGTTCCGCAAGTGTTATGGGGAAACAGTATGGGCTGGTAGACGGCTCTATACATCCTCGTTCTTTGAGCTTTTTCACTTCGGTATTAATCACGGCTTGCATTGCAGGATTTCGCGGAGCATACCTTAATTTAATGGGGCGATCGTCGGTCATTACAATCTTATGTTCGGCTATTGACGATAGGCCATTTAATTGTTGGAACTTAGGGAGTTCCTTTGCCAGAAAATTTTCAACGATATCACATTGCGTTTCACTCAATTCATCGTTTATAAATTTAGGTCTGGGGGATATATTATTCGTAGCTGTCATTGTATCTATTACCTCTTTTGATGGGATTTCCTCTCCTATAGCCACGATACAATGCTCCGTTGATGTGGTTGGCTTACTTAATTTGACACTTATATCGGCGCGGTGAATGGTCGTGTGGAACTGTTTTAGAAATTCCAATCCTAATATTATTTTTTCCTTGAATGATGAGGAATGTAAAATCTGAGCTTTGATTTCCAAATGTAACAGGTAACACCGTTGATCTTGTGATGTTCACCGCGGTGCCATCTGCGAGGATAACATTTGCCTCATGTCGCGAAGAAGTAAACTTTTTCTTGATCTGTTCCACAAACTCTCTTTTTATAAAGCAGCTAGTGGCACCGGTGTCGACAGTTGCTTTAATAGCTTCCCCCTCCATTAAGACAGTTGCAGTAAGGCGATATTCTTCACATTGCAATGATGTAATATTTTGGTTACTCTTCTTTGCCGGGGGTTCATCCTGCTGCGTTTCCGTATTGGATGGGCTTTCGTTTAGCATTTGGTCACCTTGATTGGTGCAATACAGGTTATTTCTAGAGTTATCCGCATGTCGATTATAGTTTTGTTGATGTCGCGGCTGTTCTGACCGAGCAGTATTTGGTATGCTTTCTAGTTCGTCTGCCAAGGAGATCAATTCCGAAAGTGTGGTGAAGTCTTTACGGCGAATGTACCATTGATAATCCGACTGCGCATTTCTAAAAATTTGTTCCAATTTTTGTTCTTTGGTCATATTGGTGTGCTGCATAAGATGCTGTATAGAAAGTACATATTCCTTAAACGGCTACTTATTACGCTGTATCCTTCTCCTAATTTCATCCTCCAATTTCTCCAAGTATCTCGGTGGCAAAAAGAATTTCAGAAAATCTTTCTTAAATTCGCTCTAGGTAGTCCAGTGTCGATTATTGTTTCTTAACCAGATTAAAGCTTTACCCCGTAACAACTCTGGCATTACTTTAGTTATTTGATTCAATTCCACGATGTACATTTCAGCCATTTCTTCTACACGTTCTACGAATCCAATGGGATCCATTCCATTTTCAAAAGTAATATTCCATTTTCGGATTTGGTCGAGAAGTACGAGTAACGACGAATTATTGGATGACTTGAGCGGAGAATTTTTTGGAAGTCCATATTCGGGGTTTTTTGGCGACAACTTCTGCACTTTTTGACTGTTTGTTATCCCTGTGCTTGGCTCTCCATGTGACCTTTCCGGGGAAGTGTGGGGAAGGGCGTACTCTGTTCTTATTGGGGATAATACTATTGCTTCTGATCCACACGGTGTTACGGTTATAAGAGGTTGTTTCATAAAGGCTCGTAATATCGGCGATTTGGTCGGACTGGTACTTTCATGTCTGTTTTGCAACTCTATAAGCCGCCTGTATACATCGGCTTCATGGTCGTTGTGGAGAAATTTAGCCCATCTTTTTCGGAGATCGTCCACTTTTCCAACTGGATCAAGATTGAATTCGTAAGATATGTTACCAAGTCTTCTATATGCTAAGGCCCAGGAGACCTTCCAATTTGTCTTTTCGTTTGACATTTTTTTTATTTTCACTTGTTTCAGTTTTTTTTCGTTAATTTTTTTAAATTCACTGGGTTTTCATCCATATTTGTTTAATTATTGTTAACTCATTTATTTACTCTTTCTCTCTTTTATAGTCCCTGCTCGGGCGCCATTGTGACGACGTGTTTTCACTTTGAATCTGGGGTAGGTTCAGCGGGGGCCAGAGTCGTCACAAGAATTTATTTGGTAGGACATAAAGAGAGAGAGTGAGAGAGAGGCAAAATGGTGTTTTCTTAAAACGTTATAAATTTATTTCCTTAAATAACACTAAACACTACACTAAACACAATAATATCACGTTCAGAAATCTTTACGAAGAACACTAAATCACAGAATTCCGTCGAAATGTGAGTAAGCGAGTAGCAGTGGCGCCAGCTTTTTTCACATCGGCGGCCCGATGAATACGTCAGCGGCGAGTAGTAGT
>NW_026878007.1:0-231704 GCF_032173495.1 Musca vetustissima | reverse complement strand
TCCGCCAGTAACACTTTAAGCAAATAACGAATTGCAACTGCATTGAACGCCGGGAGAACTTCTGAGCAAGCATCACAGTGATCTGTACATTGTACATAAAACATTGAGCATTACAGAAACAAACAACCATCGCCATCCCATTCCATTCCATCCCATCGATAACTACACACTACTCTCCCTGGTTTACAAACATCATTTCCTGTTTCCGCCAAATCAAAATGTACAAATGACCCCGGCTGCCGGCCTGCCAGCCATTATTGGCTGTTGTTCGTTAACTTTTGATTTAGCAGAGAATGCAGCAACTAAATGGCTAATAATGATGATGGTAAAATACATCAGACCGACTATCCATACAAATGAGTTGCAGTCTTTGATATTTGCCTATAATAAGCTGTATTGAGTTGATGAAATACGATTTGTGTATGTGTGTGCGTATTTGAGTGCGGTGTGTGTGTAGCCGTATGTGGTAAACAACAATAAATTTCCTAGCATATATAATAGAAACAGTGTGACGCTTGATATTTTTGTTTAGGAAAAATATGGAAATATTTAATAGAAGCCTCAAGGAAGCAATGTGAAGTTCGACCCTATCAATTTGTATTAAAGTATTTTTCGCCCGGCTGATTTGGTTGTTTTTTTAAATATCACATTTCCATTATTAATTTTTACTATTAACTTTCGGGTTCCCATTTATTTATTTGTTTGTGAGTGTTTCTATAGTTACATCAAATATTACATTTCGATTCACTTGTTTTACTTCTCCAAACACTGTGTGTATAACAACATTTACACAATCGTACCAAAATAGATAATTATAGTTAACCGAATGTGTATATGTTCTCATTTTGTGTGAAGTTTATTTTTGATCATTGATTGACATTTAGCAGGTCAATAACACGCAATAACAACAGCAACAACAATGCATTCAAAACGGAAACACTAAAAACAATAATCACTGCAATTTCGAAAAGAACATTTACTACAAAACTGACAGCGATTACCCCCTCTCTCTCTTCCTCTCTTATAGTTAACATTTTTATATTTCAAATCGATTTTACAACAAGTTTGACACATTTAATATATCAGTTGTCAACACATGACTAGAGTGTCAATGATTGTATGATGTAATCATGTCATCATAAATGTCATTAATTTTATATTGAAGTTGTAATTTACATATACAAAATAATTTTATTAAATAAATTTGGGCAAGGTTTTAGTTTCTGGACAGATACGATATTTTTCCATATGAATACTTCATTTATATATTTTCTTGTATATATTCCTTCAATTTTGTTACTCGATGTCTAGCCCATACATGGGTGTGTAGTACTATTTGCCCTTTGCTTCAATACAGCTGTCACCTATAACCGGGTTTTTTCATAACAATGAAAATGACTGAATGTTTAAATAATTTTTTATAAATTTTTTAAAGATTTCATCAACAGTTTATGATAATAATTTAAATTAATGCTTTAAATAAAAAAGTCGTCCCATTATAGAGCTATTAGGAATTAATAAAAAATAAAAAAGTCGTCACTTTATAGAACTCTTAGAAATTAATTTTTAAAAAATATATTGAGCTTGAAAAATAGTTTAAAAACAATCCATCCGTTTATAATATATTTTTTTAAATAATTCTTAAAATTTATGAGGACTCTTGGACTATTTCCTAATAATAATTTCAAACAATATTTTTATAGGTTTTTTTCTGTTTTCAACAAAATAGGGGGGGGGGGGGGGGGGGGTTTAAAAAATATTTTTTTTAATCATAAAATAATAAAGCGTGGATATTTTATTTATATAATATTTTTTTTCAAGAATCAATAGAGTGTATTTAAAATCAGATTTGGAAAATTGAGTCCCATATCTCAGAGTGGAGTTACTTTCATCACATAAAATAACAATAATAATACATGCAAAGGTGTGCCCTCGAAATATCGCTGGAACAAAAAATTACGGCGAAATACTATAGACTAAACGATAACTTGAAATCGAAGGCAGTTGTAAAAAACCACAAACGTATAAACTTTTTTCGGTCTATACCAAAACAAATACCTTTATTTTGCACTTAACACGTAAGGTTCGTTTGTATGTGTTTGCGGAAGAGATTATACAAAAATACGTGTGAATGTGGTTTATCTTTTGCCATTGATGATTGTAGGCAGAGTTCCTGTCCATTATTAACCCTATTTGGCCTCTTAACTAAGTCAACCATGTTTTTCATGTCCTTTTATTATAGTGGTCGTGGTTGTTGTTGTAGTTTTTTGTCTTGTTTTAGCTGCACTTGTGGTAATGTTTGTTTTTGAGCAGCAACAATTGTTGTTGGTTTTTTTGAAAATGAAAACCGCAAATATTAGTTTTGGGTTTTGATTATATCCACTTTTATGAGTGTTTACTTGTTAAATGTCGCGGTTTTCATAATTGTACGGCTATTCGACACCACTACCCTAACATATAAATTTATTCATATTTACAATCGAAGAGGATGTTAGAATTTCTTCGTTGAGTATTCTGTGTGTGTATTTGGATGTATGTTAAAAGCAACTGAAATATATTAAGGATATATTACATACCTATATGAAAAGAGGACTTATTTTCAAATGAAAAAATTTCAATAACAATTTCTCTTAGAAAACAGAACACAATTATTAATTCATCTTTACACAGCATTGCAAAGAGATTTCACATTGAAAGTAAAAAATAATATTTGTTTCTCTTTTTCAATTGCAGCACCATGACCCACAGTTTAATGACTTTGGACATATCAGGGAATAAAATGCAGCAAATACCCTATGAAGCATTACAAAGACTACATTCATTAACACGTTTGGTGGCGCAAAGGTATGTTACGATACTCAAAATATCATAAACTTCCACCTTCCAAATAAATACAAAATTCCATTAAAAATAAATGAAGAAAATTCTACATTTTCACATTCTCTGTTTTTCCACTTCTCCACCTACCACCCGCAGAAATCACATAACATCCTTAGATGTCAACTGGGAGGCACAGCATGACACCTTACGGTCACTACATTTAGCTGGTAATGACATTACCGAAGTATCGCCCACCTCACTGCATGAAGGTGTCAGCCATCCTTCATCGGCTGCCATTCAAACCATAACCAAAGATGAACATCTTCTCAAAGGTTCACACATATCCTCCAATTCCATAACCGGCCTGACACACTCGACCAGCAGCCACCAAACGGGAAAACCGTTTAATCGTCTGCAGAAATTGTTATGGCTGGACCTGTCGAACAACAGAATTTATCACATCTCACCCAACTTTCTGCCCCGCAGTCTCATAACAATCGACTTGTCTGGCAACTTGTTGTCAGCATTTCCCCACCACTTGTTCGAACATCTGTACGAGCTGAGAATTATTTCACTGCGTGATAATCTGGTGAAAAGTTTAATGACCAAAGACCAACGGCAGGTGCGAATACATTTGGAGAAATTGGACATGGGCAAAAATCTGATAGAGACATTGGAAAGCGACTGTTTTCAAACGAATTACTCGGACGTCCATATCAGAGCATTGAATTTGGAAAAGAACTACATAAGGCATTTGCCAGCCGCTGTATTCCGAGACATCGGTACGGTGCATTTAGTGTTGGCCTTCAACGAGATAGAACGGATCCATGTTAACGCCTTTGAGGGCATAGAGGAAACACTGGAATACCTGGACTTGGAAAGAAATAATCTAAACAGCGTTCCTGGGGCCATAAGTCGTTTGAATCGCTTAAAATATCTTTACCTAACATCAAACGACATCAATCAGTTGAGTAATTTACCGGAGAATACGGAAAATTTGAGAGTTCTCTCGCTGAGTGGGAACAATTTCACGATGATTCCTGTGTTGGGTCTCAAGAACTACACCAACCTTTCCTATTTGAATATGGGTTATAACTCGATAAGTGATATACCCGAAAGCATCTTCACTGTGGATTCTTGGGGTTCAAATTTGCAAACCATTCTGTTGAGAAATAATAAAATTACCCATCTACATTTGAATTCCTTTGCCGGACTGGATCAAATTCAGGAAATTTCTCTCAGTTTTAATGACATCAATATTCATCACCCCATGGTATTTGAGAATGTCTCGAAAACCTTAAAGATATTGGAATTATCATTTGCGGTATTTCCGGCACGCAGCATGGAATCTATAGACCCTTTGGATGCTCTGTACCCACTGTCACAGCTTATGTGGCTGGGCTTGGACAATAACAATCTGAAACATTTAAACAATGAATCGTTTTCGAATATGCGTGAACTTTCCTACATAAATTTGGGATTCAATCAACTGAAGTCGTTGCCGAAGGGTTTATTTTTGCCCGAGATTCATTCCCATTTGGTGGAAATAGATTTGGGCTATAATTCCCTGGAAAAATTATCCGCTCAAACATTCTATAATCTTGGAGATTTGCAGACGCTGAACTTACAGTCGAATAAAATCCGTTTGATCGAGAAACATGCCTTCCACAATTTGGAATTCCTGCGTTATATTGATTTATCGTACAACAAATTGTCCAACATATCACATCAGGCATTCACAACACTGCCAAATTTAGCTGCACTAGATCTGATGTTTAATAATTTGTGTTCGTTCTCTTTGAAAACATTTCACTATGTGTCGAACACCACCACTCCGTTGAAATTGAACCTTACCTACAATCGCATCAGCAACTTTGAAGATACCCTCTCATCGTACATGTATATCTACAATTTAGATATAAGTCACAACCTAATCAGCAAACCAGATAGCTTCGCCAACTTAGCCAATACCTTGAGATTTCTGAACTTGGCCCACAATTCCATACAGAATTTGGCCAATCATGCCTTTGGTGATTTGGAATTCTTGGAAATACTCAACCTGTCACATAACAATATAACGAGCTTGAGGCGTCGCAGCTTTCAGGGACTTAATTCCTTGCAGGAATTGGATCTGAGTTATAATCGTTTGGATCAGCTACAGGTGGAACAATTCTCCAATCTCAGGAAGTTGAGGATCTTGAAAATACGCTGCAACAAATTGAAAGCTTTGCCGCGTGAAGTCTTCATGAATACCCGACTGGAGTACTTGGATATATCGGATAACCAGTTAACTGTGTGGCCAGTGCCTGCCTTTTCCGATGTGGGCTTTACACTGCGCAACATACAAATGTCTGCCAACCTGTTGGAATATTTGGACTCCAGCATGTTTATAAATTCTCAATTCTTGTATGACATAAATTTGTCGTATAATAAGATTACCGTTTTACCCGACAATACCTTCAGCTTTTTGAATAATTTAACGAATTTGGATTTATCGGCGAATCCATTGGTCACCACCAACCTAAAAGAGATCTTCCTACACACACCACGTCTAAGACGTCTCAAAATATTTAATATGGGTCTCTATGTGCTGCCTCAACTAAATCTTCCCCAACTTTCCTATTTGGATGTTAGCGGTAATTTTTTGCAAGAATTATCATCGCTGCACGAAATGCGCCAACTGAGATTTGTAAATGTGTCACATAATAAGTTCGTTAATGCCTCGTGTGCTGTGGAACACCTACCACCCTCGGTAAGGGTTTTAGACTTAGCTCACAATCCCCTGAGAAGAATAACGGTGCACGATATGGCTTCCTTGAGGCATCTGTCAGAACTCAATCTATTAGATGTCAAAGTTATAAACCCCTTGGCATTTGCCAAGCTAAGATCGCTGAGGAAATTACACTTAACCGCCCATAGTAATTTGGGTGAAATTGTGTCTCGAATACCGGGACTGCAGGAACTGAAAGTCCACAGCGTAGATGCCAATATTGGCGGTCAACTGTTTGCCAAATTAATCAACAATACCAAACTCCATTTGGTGGAAATATATGGGACCAATATTCAAACCATATCACCGGATGCATTTGAGGGACTGGCTCGCAATCAGAAGCTGCAAGTAAAAATATCACATACGAAAATATCCGATTTACCACCGGGCATATTCTATCCCTTGAGATTGGTGCCCCATCTTTCCATCGATATATCGGATAATAAAATCAATGCACTGGCAGCCGATAGTTTTTATCCGAATAAAACCTATTGGGATACAGTGGGTACACGCAGTATTATTGGTGGCCTACAGACATCAAATAATCCGCTAGAATGTGAATGTGGCCTCGTGTGGTTCGGTCATTGGCTGCGAAGATGGTTACGTGAATCTGCTCAAATAAAAGTCATACAAAAGGATGATATGAAACAAATGGTTCAGGTATGTACAGCAAGAGAAATTATATATAAAATAATTAAACATATATATTTTTAAATGAAACCAGAAAATCGGATATGGAGTTTTGACATTGTCACTCACACCTTATATAAATACGCCTTGCGCTGAACCTATACAAATTTATTTCAAAGATGTCAAATCAAATTAAGTTTATTTTATAGAATATTCTGAGTTTGAAAATGGATTCATATCGATATTCTTAAAAAAAAAAAATAATTATTCTCTTCAGATTACATTCCAGAAAAAATATGTATATAAAATTGTATAATTTCGATATTTAACTGCAAATGGAAATAAATAGATTTTTCTTAATGGATTATACACAGAAAAAAATAATTAATAGTGTTCAAAAAGTTTTACTAATGTCCAGATTTCTGCATTTTATGAATGCAATTCATAAAACTTCAAATATTGGTTTCTTGTCGGAGAGAGAGAGAGACAGAGAGCGTAAAAAATGTTGAAGTTGTGTTTGGTGGTGGGGGCGGATTTTCTATAGCAAAGAAATTATGTGTCGTTCTGATTTTTCTTTTTTAATTTTATCTCACTTTCCTTGTTTCGTCTTTTCCATGTTCTTGTTTTGCGTCATTATAACAAGCCATTGCAATGTTAAACTTACGGTTCAACTTGTTGCTCGTATAAACACTTATCTGTTATATTGTATTTAGCATTTATATCGAAATAATTTGGAAATATATATATGCGAATTTTATAAACAACAACACAGTCGACAATAGTGTCTCAAATAACGAAACTATGGAATGGAAAACTAGCCACAATCGAGTGAGTGGATAGACCGCGGTTACAAACAAGAAAACCAGTATAAAACGGTTGCAAAACTAACAAGCAACAAGTGAGAGGAGGACGACAAAATCAAAACACAATCGAAGGAATCGAAGTTTGTCAAAAAAAAGTGGTAAACTAGAGCGAAGTATGGAAATGGTTTTGATATTCGGAAGGTTTAAGGATAAAATAGCGGCTTTCTAATGATTATACGAATTTTATTCTATTATAAGTGATGTACACGTGTAGTATCTCGTAATCAATGAAATTATGAAAATATTCATATTTTTTCCTGTGTAAGACCACCACCAACAAATCGTCACAATATAACACATAAATTTGGCGTTCCTTTTGGGTATTATTATCCTTATTTTTCACGAATTTTCTACCCCAGGCCATTTGACCCAATTTACTGGGTATATTATATTGGAATATATATTTTTATTAGTTTTTCTTACTTAAACTAAATTGTTTTTGTTTTTTTTTTTTCTAATTTTGAACACCAGCTTCCTTTAAATTCACGTGATATACGCGTAAGCGCACTCTTTTTTATTTCCCTCTTAGTTAAGCTTTTTATATCGTTGTATATCGCTACAAAGCTAGTTAAAATTTTTAACGCCAAAACAAACAAAAAACATTTTTTATTCCAGCATTCAACTAACAAAGCCATAACAACTACTGTTCTCTGTTTGTTTTCTTTTCAGCGTGCTCGTGCCAATACCTGCCATGATCCCACCTCTGGCAAACAGATGCCGATTTTGGAAATTTTCCCCGAAGATCTGCTGTGTCAGGCATCTGCCCTTAGCAGTTCCGGCGAAAAGCTGTTTCTTATTTCGTTTGCTGTCATCATTTTACCCCTGTTCGGCATGACACTTTGATAATCGTAAGCCTCATTATCCTCATTTCATTAAATGAATACAAAGAAGTCTTTATTTGACTTTGTCACGCCATAATGTGTTGTGTAGCTGGCTGGCTGACGGACGGGCGGGCGGGCAGGTTGGCAGTCAGCTGCCGCCAACATTCACATCACACAAAGGCTGTGTGATCTCTTACTTTTTGTACAGTTAAACGATGTAAATTATTTCCTTTGTAAATGAAAATCTAGTGTAAATGAATATATTTAAGCTGCAGAAAACGATAAAAAAAAGATACGAAAAAAAGTGAAAACTAAACGTAAACAGTTGTTAAAGTTTTATACCCCCTCGAATATGTCAAAGTGACTATTGTACTGTCAAACAAACAAACACTCACTCACTGAACGTAAAATAAAATAACAAACAAAAAAAGAAACTCCCATTTAACGTTGATATGGAAATTATGAATGACATGTTATTGCAATTTAAGGAATTTTAAAAATAAGTTAAATTATTCATAGATAAACAAAAAACAGAAAACAAACCAGAAACGAAAGAAAACAAAAACAACATCAACAATGGGCCATTGATTCCTATTATAGAAGAAAACAAAAACACGAAGAAAATATTATGCTAAAACAAAAAAAAAAAGAACACATAAACGAATATTGTAAAACAATATTAATATACATACATATATACATAGGTAACTTATTTATATATAGACACAACAACACATCTACTAAATTAATGATAATTAATAGCTTAATAATAGCATTATTTAGTTGTACATTTAGCAAAGTCTAACCGAAAAAATAGAGGACTTAAAGAGATCAAAGCGTATCTTAACGCTTTTGGACACATGTAAATAATGAGGCAATGATTGCTCATTATTTTTGTTTGTACATAACGACTATACATATATATAAATTCAAAGCAACAAACCACTAGAAATAAATATATTATATATTAAGATTACATTAACTATAACGTTTTATTGTCACATTTTTTCGTGACAAGATTTCGATCTTTTCGTTATTATTACAACTAATATTTTTTCTTATTCCACAGGACAAAGAGATTTAAACCACTGCACAATGGGTCTAAATTTTACCCATAAAATTTAGCTAATGATTGCAGTGGGTATGGGGTCGGATTTCGAATACATAAATATGATATTTGGTATGGCTGCCGCATAAAATTAATTGGTAAATTTTTATTAAGGTCCTGTCTAGGATTTGTTCCGTTTGTCTGATATAGCATCCATGGAACTAAATCACCGATTGTGGGATTTTCCTAACATTTTACTAACATATACATAAACCAGTGAGCGGAGCAGTATAGTCGGACGGGGCCGACCATACGATACCCTACACAACTTCCATGACAATCTAATTTTTTGTAGTACTATATTCTGAGAATGGGCAATATTTCGCGATATTTGCACACTTTTGACTGGCTAGAGGTCAGCAAATGTTACTAATAATCAGTACAGCCCCTCTAATTACTTGCCCAGATTCCCTTCACCGTGGGTTGTGTTGTGATGTTCGTTTTTCGACTCGAAAAGTACAAATAATTAAGTTTTCGATCCACTACAAGTTAGGGTCCATTTGAGCCGTTAAATATTGACCGATCTTTATCAAAACAAGCATGCGTATTCCTTGGCCCGATCCCCTTCTCCATGCAAAAATTCGAGGTGTTTGGGTCATAATAGCGGCCTCTGGAGCGACCAGAAAAGCCGACAAAAATAAAGTTTTTGGTCCATTTCATCCCCTAAACATTAACCGATCTTTTCCAAAAACAATAGGGGTCTTCATTGGCCAGAACCCATCCTACATGCAAAATTTCGTGAAGATTGGTCCATAACTGTGGCCTGAATCGTGTTTACAAATTATAATGGACAGACGGACGGACGGACGGACACACATGTCTAGATCGACTCAGCTAGTCGAGATATGACGATCGGTATACTTAAAGGTGGGTCTAGGACCAATATTTCGCGGCGTTACAAACTTTTGGGGCTGCACAAAGCTATAATACCCTGACAACATAGTTGTGTAGGGTATAAAAATTGGTATCTAGGTAGGATTGTGGAAATCGACAACTAGAGTTTTTTTGCCAATAGAGAGCAGGACTTCTATGAGAGAGGTTAAAATGGCAATAAATCATACAACAAAACGGTGCATATTTCTGACATTCCGAAGCATGTTAAATAAAGTCCTATAGTTCGTATTAGAAAAATGGATTTATTTTCTCCTCAACCTAATATAATGTTTGACCTGCATGTTTTTTAGCATCGTTACGCCGACAATATCAAAAAAAAAAAGAATTGGCCTCATCTTTATTAAAATGTAGCTTGAAGGAAGAGCTTTCATACAAAACAGGAGAGCTTCTCAAACTTTAGAAATCGTTTTTCTCGAAGCAGTGTTTTTACGTTTTGTTAATTTTTATTATCCCAGATTATGTCAGACATGACATTGTTCTAATTTTTTTCAAGTGGAAATTTCAATTTCGTATGTTCCTGAAGGACTTTTCTTTGATTACAAAAATTTAAAATTTGACCACAGAAAATGTGTAGTCGGTGAAACCAATTTAGCAAAAATACATATTGAAAATTTAATTAGCACTTTTGTTCAACAATTCAAATATTTCTAAGCATTTTCTTTATTTAATATATTTTTCAAATCAATTTTATTTGATATGTGTCTTCTTTTTAAATTTTAGTTTAAAAAGACAATCGTGATACTAATTGTAGAACAAGAACATAAGTAAACCTATTTACTAATAGTTAAATTATTAAAACAATGAAAAAAACTAAATTTACGAAAAAAAAACTTACCTATCTATAAACTGAAAACAAAAACAAAAAATACAAATTAATAGAAAATATATTCGTAAGTAGAAAAAACAAATGAAATTCTAATTTTAAGATTTTAGACATTTGTAAATAGTAAAACAAAAACAAAGTCCACTGAAAATAAAACAAAAAAATATATCAACAACAAATTATGAACAAAAAACCAATTTTGAATATAATTAACAACAGAACTGATGCATTTACATTATGATTAATGATATTACTTCTTACTGATTATTCTAAACAGAAAATTATTATTACAAAAATCCTACACATACACACACACACTCAGTACTTCATATATATACATACTAACTTATACATATATACAAACAAATTCCAATTAATCCTCATTAAAAACTAATTCCATAACCACATTGTCACAATTTAAATAAATTAGTTCAATTATATTGGAGTTTTTAAAAAATATATATTATTTTTCAAAGAAAATTTAATTAAGGTGAATAATTATTTTATACTGAATTAATAGCAAAAAAAAACATAAACAAAATTCACTTTGTAAATAACAATTAGAAGAACACAAAATGTGACTCGAAACAGAAGAAGAAAAAAACAACAACTATAAATAACCAAATAAAATACACGAATTTTTAACCAAAAAAGAAAAACTAATATAAACAAATATTTAAGATGGAATGAAAATAAATATGTGAATATTATTATAAAAAAATAATAAAGGAAACAACAAAAAAAAAACAAATTAAATAAAAATGAGATTGAAAAAATAAACCGTATATAACTTTAATTTATTTTGTTCGAAGCAGAAGGGTAAGTTCTTTTTTGATAACTTCACAACTGTACTAACTCTTCAAAATGCATATCGCTGGCTTAACTTGTAAAGGCAACAAGTCCAATTTTCGAGAAATTGATATTTTGATACAGTTATGTATAAAGAGGCAAAATACATCGATCTAAAAAAATAAAAATAGAGTTATCTCATTTGTTATTGTTGTCGCTGGCTTGACATCATGGACATGATTTTCAGCCGAATTGACCGTAATTTGGTATTTTAGGTACTTATGGGGTAGTTCACCTTCCAACAAAAACTTATCAATATTGGTTCACTTTTTACAGTACCGCCCATATAACGTTATCCCCAATATTCGACCTGCCTAAATAGCGGCTTTTTTACTTGTTCTTTCATATTTTTGAACGAATTATTATTCCAAAACAATCTTTACTCTTTTAGATAATATTAACATGTAAAATATCAAAATTATTGCAGTAATTAAAAAATATAATGATAGACAAGTTGTAACAAAAAAAGACCTAAGTCCATTAAAACATGCAAACTTAGCGACAGAAAAAGCTCTAAGTCCCTAAGTGTATCTCCGCAAATACTTATTTTTTTCATTTTGCCTTTATGCAATTAAATTACACATACAATAGAAAAACAAACTGCATTTAAAGATTTAAAAAATCTTTATTCAAATGAAAGTTTGATTGTTTTTTGTCTCTCCTGAAAAATTGTGAAATATGGACTTGCCGCCTTTACAAGTTAAGCCAGCGATATGACTTTTTATTAGGAATGTTGGTAGCGATTAAAGCGTATTTATTATTTGGATTTATATATTTCAGTTATCAGTCGGTTACATACGTTTCTAATTTTTATAATCGAAGCAAAAATATCTCATTGTATGTGTAGTATTTGTGTTCATTTAAAACCAAAGCCAAAACGCAAACAACAAACAATTACAGATTTTAGCCTAAAAACATACACTGCTTTCTTAATTATATTTAACTCATCTGTTTTCCGTTACGCTTGTTTTTCTATTTCGCACACCCCCTTCTCACATTAAAAGCACACTTTTCGGTTTCGGTTTATACATCTAAGTATCATAATGTCACAACATTTTGTTTGACAGTTGTTGAAACATACCCTGAACTTGTCAAAATAACAACAAAAAAACTTCCATTTTCCGACCGGTAGGTAACACAAGAGTATTTTCCAGGGAAAATAAACCCTAGCAAGGGGGAATAAACTGTATATATTTTCGACAGAAACCTCAAAGGTCCCCTCAAATGAAGTGGCGAGCAAATGAAATGAATATCTTTTGCTTTAACCCTCTTTGAGAGCAGATTATAAAAGGGCACACATTTGTTGGTGTTTTTTGGAGCATACTTTAGGCTGTTTTGGACAAATGAATGAACGTGCACACAGAGACATACATAACGACGGACGGACAGATAGCTTGCTGCCTAATAGTCATCGGGCCTACACCAAAAAAGGGACTTAAAACCTTTGTGTGGTTTCTTTGTGCAGTATTTCATAACTTTTAGACCACCACAACGACATAGACAGCAAATCCTTTCAATTTGAGTTGAACAACAAAAGCAACAACAACGATGGCAAAGGTTTCTACAGGATTGTGTTTAATTTGTGTACAGGCTTAAAATTAACAACATTTATTTTAGACATTTTGAAAATTATTTAACAATCTTTGCTTGTTGCAATTTGATATTATGAGTGTAGTGTGGTGGCTGCTGTAGAGATAGAGGTAGCGCAACCCTTTTTCACTTTGTCCATAATTCTAGAAATAATAAGGCTTATTAGGTAATTTGTGGCTAGCAACTTTTAAAGGCATACTTTTTGGATTAGTTCCGGCAAAATGCCAAAATTAAATGTTGTCATTCCCATACTAACAAAACATTTAGTTTATAATTAAAGTATCCTAAACATAAACCTTTAGGACGATATCGGTTTAAATTTAAATTTGTAAACTAAATAGACTACCCATCTCTTCGAGTGTTGGAACTATTTTCACACATACGTGTAAAGTGACTGTTAAGGGAATGACATAATTATGTGACAGACACAACTTGGGATGATTATCACACAACTCAACTGTAGAAAGGGGGGAAAGTTGGCTGCAATCGTAGCTAGTTGTAGTTTTTGTGCAGTGGACTCGCCCTAACTGCAGTAATATGATAATTTGCAGCGACACAAACAAGTGACCTTTGCGATAAGTTGGTCTTTTCTTTGCAAAAAATATAACAAAACAGTTAGACCCGTCTAAGCTCACTGAGTGCTAAAGTAAAATTACACCAGGTGTGCATTAAAAGTAGGGTTTTGCTTCATATGGACATTTTAAAAAACACACACTAAGATTATATTAAAATTAGAAAAAAAATTGTATTAAGAAATTCACTGGCAATACAGGACACATAGTTAATTTTTTTTTGCCCAAAAAATTTAAAAAATTTTAATTTTAATTTTAACGTTAATTTTAACGTTGTTGGAGTTAAGGGCAATAAGATAGAAATAATCAAAAAGAACAGTTAAGGTCGGATCATAAAAAGAGAAGTATGTCGTCATCATAAATTCAAACGGACGTAACTACAGAAAAATTCGAAATTGACTTATTGTTCGCTTAATCAAGCTGCATGTTCACACAAAAATTTAGACATCTAACATCAAAAACAGCATGTTTTTATTAATGCAAAACACGTGACAGCACTATTGCAAAAAACTAAATCTCGCAAAAATCGTGCTAAAATTATCAATATTAGTCTCCCTTTAGGGATTGCCCCACTATAACGGTACATCCCAAAGGTCTATATTTTGAGAAGTTCTGCTACGTATTTTAACAAAATGGGCTGTAACTTTACACATTGGATAATCATTGAGTACAATGATCATTATTGGTCCAAGTTGCAGGAGTCCGACGGGAGCGACTATATTCTCTCCCCACTTTGGGTACATATGTACCGACTTAAACTAATCATAACAAATGTCATTTTAATATGCTGCTGGAAGCTTGAAATGTAATATGTGATCAATATAGATATATTAATCCATTCAATTCAAATAGGCTTGGGATCTTAGGTGTACTATTTGTATGAAATCGAAGCAAATTGTGGATGAGAGATATACAAATAAATATTCACCGAATTGAATAAAAATTGGTATTCTGCAGCACAGCGCGTTGTTTAAAATTTCATCTCAGTCGGACAAACGTTGCTTATTTAGTGCACAATATACATAATAGCAAATTTAAATCTGATTCTCTATGAAAAACGCATCACTCTAAACTCAATTTGATACGATCGGTCGGAAATGTATATGGGAGCTATATCTAAATCTGACCCGTTTTTAACGAAACTTAGCACGCATAATTCTAGCGTACTAAATTGAGTACGCTTTGCCAAATATCGTACAAATAAATAGAAATATTGTGGCTTTAATGCATGGGAGCTATGGCTAAATCTGAACCGAGTTTAACAAAACTTAACAAACGTCATTCTAGACTCTGTATAAATTTTAGTCTCAATCTGGTAATAATTAGTCATTTTGTTGTACTATAATTGTTTTGTAGTTATGTCTTTTTGTTTCATCAAGACGTAACTGACATAGAACCTTTAAAAACAAAACAAAATTCAAAAAAAAAAAATAAAAACGTTAGTTAAACTTTGAAAAAATTTCCAGCCATACTCAGTTTTTAAAGATTTTATAAAGTTTTTTCGCTTCTTCGTTTGCATTTATGATGACGATATTTTTTCATAAATAAGTATCTTATCCCATTAAAGTAATTCTCCTAATACTCCAGACACATCTTGAAAGGCGTTTTTTTTTGTATAGTCAACATATTCCAAATAATGGAATATACCGTTCTATAGGGGCTACCCGAAAAAACTAGTACAATAATATTTTTGGTAGGGGAATTTTCAACACAATGATAACCCAAAATACCAAATTACAGCCAATTCGGTTGAAAAACGAACCAAACATCCCCAAAATACCCAACAAGCAGAGGGCGTGGCCCGCCCATATATTCATAAATGAATACTTTTCAAACATTAGAATTCTACACTTCAAATTTGGTAAAGCTAGCTTGTCGGGAAATATTTCATGCTGCTAAATCGCGATTTTAGTCCACCGGCGAAATTTCACCCCTTTGATCTATATTTTTCTGAAATTTAATCCATAAATTTAGGGTTGAACATGCCAGCAGTATTGTACCTCAGAATAAATTTGAGTTCTAAGTAAATTGGATTCCAAATTATTTAACTGTTCCGATATGAGTAACATCTTTTTATGAATATGATTACTTTTTGAATTTTCGGAATTTGACGAAAATCACCATGACACTACCGCGCCCTTGGTTAACATACATAAACAATTTTAAGTCAAATTGGAATTTTGTCTTAATTAAAATGACTTGATTAGAGGGTAGGTAAATAGTTTAAACCGCAAGTGCTTATTTTTGCAAAGTCTTGTTTTTGTTCACTCTTCGAGCATTCAATCCATTAGCTTTTCTTGGGAGGTGCTCATTTAACGGCAACAAGATATTCCAAGGAAAAGTACAACCTGCAATTCGTTTAGACTGCTGTTTTAATCGTAACAAGAAATCTAGTTACGCCCACACACAAGCATGTAACCATGTGTGTGTGTGTGTATGTCTGAGTATGAGTGTGCAATGCAATTCAGATCCACTAAACTCAACTCAATTCAGTTTAGTTTTCTATTTCTTCTAAAGAGTTTATGTGTTCGGTGTCTGTGTCGGTGCATGTGTAAATGTAAGTGTGTGCCTTAATAGACACTGCAGAACATAAACTCCAATGAGAAAACGATTTAATCCTCAGATATGTTGGCTCAGAGGCGAAATGAAAATGAAAACGAAAAATTGCACTAAACTCCATAAAACTGGGAGCAAAACAAGACCAGATCCAGTCAAAAGGAAATAACAACACACATATGTGTGTGTGTAGGTATTTGTTGTTCTTGTGTCTGTGTGCATTTGAAGTGTATCAATGAATGAGAATGCGGTTGCACGAAAAGTTCGTTACACAATTGAAAGGTAAAATCTGTTATTCTGTTTTTTTCTCTGCCCTCCCAGAAAAACAACAAGAAAGGTAACCTCGAACTAAACAAACCATTAAAATGTGACTCAGGGATTCCCTGTTTCGATGCCAAAGAAACATGAGTAAACACTAATATACCATAACATATTCGACAATTTTTATGTAAAAAAAAAATTTTGCTCTAAAATTACTTAAAGCTTATATATGCGCTGGAAATTGATTGGGATGCGTGTCATATTACGATCTACTCATATAGAAACGTTCGATTATGCCTGGAGTAAAACCAAGAGTCGTATTTTTTGCTTTATATATTTCGAGGCATTTCGAAAGTCTTGGAAAAATCCACCTATCAACTTTAATGGACAGACATTTCATTATGACATCTCTACCTAACGATCAAACAGACATAGAAACCCAACAAAAAATGAAACAAAAACATTAACTGGAACAAATACCGTCGCATACTGCGAACAGACAAGTTACTAACGAACTAACCCGGTACTTAGTCTAACGAAGTTACATGTTCCAAAATGAAATCTGTAACTGGAAACGATAAACTGAACGAACACGCGCACACATACACCTTAGGAGCAATGCAACTGTGTGCGGTTTGCTATTTGGCCCGTTTAAGGTAGTAGTGGCCGTGGTAGTAGTAGTAGTAGTAGTAGTGGCCCAAAACTTGTTTACAATATAGACCAACTTACTCCGTCCATGGAGAGTTGCAGCATTGACATTACTTTTGGCCATGTTGCAGAGGATTTTACACCGATGTCGTTTGGCATCTTCTGTGAACGTGTTCGAAGACATATTCTCAAGTAAGCTGTACGACATGCAAATCCCATGCTCCGGCAATAGGCGGAAATGATTGTCGGTCTTTTAAACATAACAACTCATCCATTTGGGAGATGATCAGTGGTGAACGCTACGTTACACTACAACTTGTAACTAAAACAACAAGAACGCCAGGCAAACAAGCCGGGCCAACCCGGGCCGTCGTAGGTTAACGATTACATATTGACTGCAGTATCAACTTGAACAGGCAAAGACAAGACGGCACAACAAAACAGGAATATCCCAAAAAAGAAGAACAGAAAAGTAAATTGCTTTGCAGACAACAGGATATTGTAGGAAATGTTTGCTTTTATAAATGGCAGGTAAATGCCCCAATAGATTGTTAAACAAATGGCATTGAGGTATAGAAAATTGCAAATAGTCTTCGTACACACACCGACCGACCAACCGACCAAGGCAGCATACATTCAGGCACTCAATTAAAATTTTCAAATTCACTAAGCTATGGATTTGTAAAACGGCGCCCAACGTATGCTATGCAAATGGTAATGGTGAAAAGAGTGAATTGACAGAGAACATATTCATAGATACCAATCGACGCTATTAATTTATTCTAACTAAAGAAGAGGTGGGAATTCCGTGTATATCCATTACAGTTAAAATAAAAATAAATAAGTGCAAATCAACGATAGATTGCGATTGCGTTGAATAAACCGCTTAAAAACAAAAATTGAGTTGAGTAAAAAACCCTAAGCAACTTGTAAACTGGTTACCACAAACAAAACTCGATAAGTTTTAAGAATTGTGGGTATACTTTGTGGAAAACAAATACAGGTGTTAAGCTAACGCTAACCGAAGTTTTGCGATGGAGACGATTTACAAATTCAAATACAGTGGGCCATATAATTATTTTCTTACTGCCACAAATTTGTCTATTTCACAATTCAGATTGGAAAGGGGAAAATTTTTGTTTTATAAAATTGGTCGAAACTTTGGAAACATATTAAAAATACAATAATACGGAAGTAAATCGAACATGTCTCATAAGGAGTAAGAAAATATTATTATTACTACTATTATTATTATTGTAACTTTTTAACGATTACTATTTGTAAATCTTTATTATTACAATATGTTTCGAATTTGAAGTTTATCAATTAAACATTTAAATTATTAGAACTTAAGAGTATATAATATATAATTACGAAAATAAATACACTTATGATACCTCACAGGGGAAAAACTACTCCTATCACCACTTCGCCGAGACTATGCTCATTATGTAGTCAAAATTCTCAATTCTATGAAAAAAAAGGTTTATCTTTTTGCAATCTTCTTGAAAAGTGTTTTGCTTCAAAACTTTTGTGGGCAAAATCCCAACAACAACCAAAAAAATCACCGGTGGAGCACAGCGGGAACAACGAAGGCAATCAGGCACCAACTTTAATAAATAAATAAAACACTTGTATTTTTATCTTTCAGAATATTGGGAAAAACACTTCCCTCTAATTTATTTTTGCAATATATTTCAATAAAAATGCAAACTCACGACCGACTTTTCGATTAAAAATAACAATATTTATTTACAGACGTTCGCTCAGTTCTAATATACAACAACGAGTGGCAAAGTTTGATAATTAAAAAACTATTATTTGTTAGTATAAATTCCAACTAGTCCGCCATTTGAGCATCCAACAAAAAAAGTCCCAAGCTGCCCACCATTGTCACCAGATCGACCAGAGTTGTGATGGTTTGACATAAAAAACACAGGGTGTTCCAAACATAGTCATTTCACGAACGTGAACAAAAAGTACTTCTCGTTTATCCACTGTATAACTGATTTAATTCCACTGCAAGTCTAGACTGATTTAATACAAAAACCAAAACTGTTAGTATTACAAGTATCATTGGCTCACTCATTTGTATGTGGACATAGAACGACATAATTGTATCTTAAATAATGTAATGACCTATCCAATAACTTGCAATATCGTCAAAGCTATCAAAATACATATCTCTTTCTTCAAATTTTTTATTTTATTTTTTTATTAATTACTTACACTCTTACGTCATTCTATTTCAATAATCCAAATTAAAGAAAAAAAATAGATTCGCATATTTTTATTTAATTACTGCAATCCATAAATGTATTCAGTCTAGCAAATTTAATATAGTTTCGTATATAATCAAACTAGCCTATCCTCAAGGAATTTCTAGTATGTTTCGGTATAATCCTTCAGGACCTTTATATACGACTGACATATGCCCGCTCCTTCGTTAGGGAATATGCAAATTATTTAAAAACCAATATCGACTAAAATTTTAGTACCATTTTATACCTATATTTTCTTATAGTATGTATTTCCAAAACTACCTCCATATCTCAGCACTATACACCAATTCTGACCGCAAACAAAAATCTAGCTCCATACTATATTTGCTATCATTTATTTTCCTTTTGTACATTTGTAATACTTATTTCCAAAAAAATCCATATCTCAAATATTGGTATTCCAAAACTACATTAACAATCATAAGTACGAATTTCCAAAACTTCCCACATACCCCAATCTTAATTACAAATTTCAGGACTCCAGCTATATTGGTTCAGCTAAATTTAAACTGCATCACATTTGGAAATGGAAATCTTATTAACCAATTTTAGGATTCCGGATCTATCGGTTCACTCTAAATCCAAATTGTACCAAATTTAGTAACTTTTAATACACATAAGTACATACATCCATCCAATCAATCCTACACTCAAGCAATAATCGTATTTCCAAACTTTAGTGTTCCTGTTCTATCTGTTCACCTAAATCCAAATTGTACCAAATTTTGTACACATTATTAACACATTGGTTGAAATTTCCAAAACTTCCTACATACCCCAATCCTAGACCCCAACATTGATCCCACCTACAAGTTTAAGAATTCCAGCACTATTGGTTACCCAAAATTCAAATTGTACCAAATTTAGTACACATAAGTACGAATTTCCCAAACTACCAACATACCTGAATTTTACAATGCATAAAATTTCAAGGTTCGGTTCATCCAAATACAATTTGGATGATATCGCTATCCTACACTCCAACGGTTTCAGGATTCCATATACATCCGTTTGTCCTAATTCAAATTGTACCAAATTTAGTACAGTTTAGACATTTTGTATACATGGGACACATGTTTTCAAAATCACCTTCTTTTATCGACCCTACTTCTCAACCATAATTCACATTCCAAATTTCAAGTTTTTAGCTCTACCCATTTACATGCTACGAAATTATACCAAATTTTGAACATTTTAGTCCTTTTCGGATACTTATAGTTCGAATGTCCAAAAAAACATTTACTACATTTGTTCTACACTCTATCAGTAACCCTCATTTCAAACATAAGAGTTCTAGCTTTACCGATTCTACAAATACAGAGGTACCACATTTTGTACTTTTCGTGCCATTCTAGTACGAAATTATCTGAGACCTTTGGACCAAGAGTGACCCTCACCCCAAATTTCAAGATTCTAGCTTCAGCCGTTTCGCCTGGGCGTTGAGTCAGTCAGTAAGTTAGTCAATCACTTTACTCTTTTACGGTTAAGAAGGGCCCATAATATCCAAAATCATGAATACTGAGCAGAAGATAGGAAGGTTTGCCACGTAATGTGAATTCAAAGTACAATATTACAAACAATTCAGTTGAAAAACTTGTCCGAACTCCAAAAACTGATAGAACGCTTTTCTACGAAATGACAATCCAAATACTATAGCCCAAATAATGACAAACTTATATACACCCCACCTTATGGTGGAGGATATATGTATGTTGGCCTTTCCCATCAATGTATCTATTGTGTGTTTATACAGTGAATGCATTACCCATTAGCAGGCACACATGATTCCTCCGTGAAAAACCATATCCATAATTGTTTCCAAATAAAATCAATAAAAATGGAACAATAAGTATGTCTATGTTTGAATATTGAAGTGTGTCTGTGTGTATATATTACTGCTGTCGAAGCCATCGAAATCGCCAAAAGTCCTCAGCTATACCAGGCTAAACAACAATGGCCCATTATTTTTGTGTAAATACAATTAAATTGTTTAACAGAAAAATCAAAATATTATCATTGTAATGTTGTCGTTGTCAGCAATGCCATTGTTGCTGTTGTTGTCGGTGTTGCTGCTATTGGGCATTGCTATTATTGCTATTATTATTATTGGTAAGCATTGCCGCTGCTGTTCTTGCCAACATTGTTTTTCTTTATTCTCATCCGCTGGCGCTTTTCAAACAAAAACATGGCCATTGTCAAATGCCGGGGCCAATTTATTTAAACGCCAACCCGAAAGCTCTTAAATCATACTAAATTGCCGAAAATGTCACAGACGCTATTGTTGCTATTGCGGGCCATGTTCCTGCCTGCTTGACTGCCACTGCCTCTGTTTCAGTTACAACTGCCGCTTGTGAGCTGCTGCTGTTTTGCTACTGCCGGAATGTGTTAAATTCACATGGATCATGGATGGAGTTTTACGAAACCAGCAGACTGTTGCTTGCTATCTCTATAGCGACACACAGCCTGCCTCCCTCCCTGCCGCCTGCTTGCCTGCCTGTAATATGTGTGAGTTTGTCGCTCTGCCCTGTAAAAGAGGTGGCGTCGGGGATAAGGACATGTAATTACATTTAATTTATGTGTTAATACAAACACACACACTCACTCGCACATTGAAACAGAAATTAAACCGAAAATTTATGAGATCGAAGTGAAAATACAAACATAATGCCAGCAATAATACAAATGTAATTGTAAATCAAAGTGTCTGTAGATACGTGTGAGTGTGCGATATATGCGTGTATGTGCTAGGATTTGGAGGATTGTGGCCTAAATGCTATTGCCATTAGGATATAGATTTTCATTTCAGCTGCGTATTTAAGGGTGGCACAAAACACAAATATCACAAGTCAAACAAATAAATATACAAAAATAAGTTAATTTGTTGAAATTAATATTTGGCCATCATGATAACGGCAAATCACATATGGCGAATAGACAACCATTAACGCATTTGGGAAACAGTGTTAAGGAAATTAATTCAGAGTTATTAAATTGTGGTTTAACAATTTTAGTAAGTTCAAGTGAATTTATATATATGGGGCTATATCTGAAGAAGGATCTCTGGTGGGAATATTGGGAATGGCGCTAAAAATTATATTCCTAAATCTGGACAGATATATCAGCTTATTTGGGAAGCTGACCCTTTAACTTCCAATTTCTTCGAAATGTAGTATGATTACAACATATGCACTGGCATACGGTTATCGTAATATAATAATATAAAATGGTAATTTCAAGGCATTCCGTGGGACAGTGGAGCAGCCTCCATACCATATGGCAATGACCAAATGACTAAATAATTTTATTATTTATAATTTTTGGGAGGAAGATTTGGTATCCATTGAGAATCGAATTACGAATTCAATTTTAAAATACCGATAATTTGGGGGTAGATTATAAGTTTCAGTCAAAATTTATCAACTTAAGAAAAAAATTAATAAAATGGCGGACATTTGATAAACTTTTTTTTTGGAAAATCGCCGATTTTTGACCAAAAACCAATTTAAAAAATAAGGATGATCTTCACCGATTGGCTTTATCATAGTTCATACAATAGCTATACACTCACAGAGAAACGTGTACAAATTTGGAATCGATTGGGTAATTAGTTTTTGAGTTATCGTGCCCGACATTCGCAAAAGAGAAAAACGCGTTTAAAGTTTGAGAAGCCCTTTAGCCGTCACTTGATGCTGATACAATAAATCGGCTATATCTTCAAGAGTTCTTGAGATTTTCACTTGAAATGTTGTAGGGACATTCTTGAATTAGTGTAGGTTCGAATTAAATCAAAAAAAATTTGGACCCCGAGAATGGGGGTCTTTAATCGACATTAAATTTCGTCAAGTTAAATGTCGTCAAGTTAGCCCGGGACGAACTTAAATGTAGAAGGACATTTATATGGGGCCTATGTCACAGTAAATTGCTGCAAATTGTAGAAGAAAGTAGACTCCTCTTACAAAACTAGGCTATAAGCTCGGACATTATATACATGTGATTTTCATACTCAATGCCATTTTTTCGTAGATCTTAAATTCAAAATCTTTAAATCATGTTCGTTGCTTAAAGACAAAAACTGATCACCCCGTGTGTAAAAACATCCGATAATTATTGCATGTGCATTAAAATGGCAATTAAAGCATACTTTGAAATATTTAAAGCCATTAACATAACAGATCCATATACATTACTCCAGGGTAAATTCGTCATTATAAAGGCATAAACTTTATCCATTTCAGACTCGTTTTCTCTTGACACTACCGTCGCCCTCTTTGCGCTTAAGAAGAAGGGTTGTAAATTTCACAAGCAATGAATATTCAAGTTCTTCTTCCTTGGCTGTAATAAACTCAATCTTCGTGTAAAAAAATATTGAATTACAGTTTCATTTTCTTTGACTTTTTTTCGCAGAATTAAAAGCTTTTAAGGAACACACCCCTTCTTTTTCTTTGCTGGTTCCCCAGCTGCAACGTACAGTAGGTGCTCCTTTTCATTTTACACATTAAGTAATTAAAGACAATCAATTTCCGTTTAAATGTCTTCAGCAGAAAATTGATTACAACTACAGCAAGTAGTTGTTTGCTGCAACGTTCGTAGCGGCGGTGCCAGCATAATTCCGTGAAAGTCATAAAGTCTTTGGCGAAAGAAGAATTAACCATAAGGAAGAATGCAATAAAAACAAAACGATGAGCAGCCAGCCAATCGCTGGCTTTACTCGCTGAAAGCCATGATGGGATTTTAGGTGGTGATGCCCCCCACCTCTTCTCACAACTACTCCCAACAAATTTGTTAACAAATTGCAATTTAAATTACAAGCGTTGGCGGCATAAGCGACAAAACTGTCATCAATGATGGCAAGCAAAATTGCCGCCAACAGCACCTCCACCGTCCACCCAATGCAGTCGCCTGAATATCCGGTTAAAATCAATGTCTGTGGATGGTTGCAGCGGATATCGTAGTTGTTAAATACAGGAAGTTCATAATGAAAATACACGTAATAACATCAGCTAGTACGGTGGCTAGTTGCCGCCACTACCACCACCATCAACGCCATAAGCCAGTAACAACAAAGCAATATAGATAGGATAGAAGTCGAAAAAGAAAAATATTGCACCCAAATGACGGTCTCATAAATGGCAGGTTGGCTGTAAAGGCTGCACACCAGCCAAGCTCCAATCAAAAGAGGTGGAAACCAATGACACTGCTGTCAACAAATTTGTTAACAGGCTGTCGAACGTTGGAGTGAGCCGTAGACGAATGTTATAATAAGGTTATGCTAGTCCTCAACTGATGGCTTCATATACCGAATCATCATCCGAGCCATCATCTGTCTGCCGCCCATCAACACGGGCAGACATTAATTTCCGTAGCATAAAAGCATTTTGCAGTGCTTTTTTTCTTGTTTTTCCTTTTTTCGGACGCAAAATTTTACCAATATATGCAAAGAGTTTCCTTAGGGGTGTGCAGTACTACCAATGGTGGGGTTGGTTGCTTGGTTCATATTTACTGTGAAAAGGTTTAGTTTTGTTCATTGCCTCAGTAATTAATTATGCATATGATGCCCTACTAAAAACTCAATTTTTGGCCCTGGCTTCGTCATCAAAACAGCATCGTTGTCCTCGTCATCGTTTGCCAGTGACCGACCATAACGAGAAAATGTTTCTGTTGGTTAAGCTCATAACCATGATAATGTCAGCAGAGTACACTGGAACTTCCCATTCACCTTTAGCTCATAAACTGAAGAACGTTCGCCGGCTCTCTCTCTCCCCCCTTCTCTGGCCCCTAAAAAACTTACTACTAAATTACAATCATTTGCAATGTAACAAAGTTAATTAATGAATTGTTAATGACACATGCAGCATGTTAAAACAAACATTGTATTTTATAAAAAAGCACGAGAAGTCCAACCTTGCAATAATCTTCAGATCAAGGTGGCCAGTTGAGAAGATGATGTACAACTCAAAACGGAATGAAATTAAGTCAGGGATATTGTATGGAAATTACTGAACGAATGTAAAACGATCTTAACAAAAATTTGACTGAATATACTATAAATATTCAACACCCAAAACAAAAGCCACAATCCGACATAAATTTCATGACTGGTGTTTTTCGATTTCTCGAGTGGAAGAAGAATGAAAACTACGCGTTATAAACCGAAATTCCAGCTATGACTATCAACTGCATAGCTCTCTCTGAAGATGGGGAGGAATAAGATTTCAAGGGTCTTCGCCACCGACGACATACGTAAACGTATCCTGAACCTGCGCTAGTTTCCTCGAGTTCCTTAGATCTTGACAGAACAAATGCTTTGGAAGTTTTCTCTGAATTATCTCATTATATTTGTATATTTAATGTATGCTGAAGTATGAAGATTCACAGGACTCACGAAAGAAAAAACGCACGATAATATATGAAGACTTCGTTTTATGAGGAATTCTTTAAAACATCCATAGGTACCTCTCAGCTCAAAACTTTAAAATTTGTCTAGGAACGTCCTTTAAGTTGTATGACATCGATTCAAATTATCTATGAGCTTAAAAATGAGTTCCAAGAATTGGCCACCTTATTTTCCACACATCATTGCCTACTTATGACTCATGTATATTCCATTCGTCATTAGATGTAGAACCCCAGATGTAATTTGCTGTCGTAAAACATTGCATACTTAAAGGGATCTAAACCTGAATATTTTTAGTTTAACCCTGTATGGTGGGTGTTGGGTGGTTGGTGTACGTTGAATTTAGTTGTCTAATTGCACAAGTGGATGAATGTGATAAAACTTATTCGGTGTCAATTTGCACAAAGAGGGCGCCACCCATTTGCACTGGAAACAGAAGAAGACTGCTCATTTCATTTGGACACTCTGTGGCAAGATAAAAACATTTACTCACTCAAACACTACTAATAACCTTCCCCAAAAAATTCTAATCTACTGATGACAAAATATCCACATGACAACAACAACAAAAACACATCAGTTTCCCCAGCAACTGAAAGATGAATATAATTCTATGTTGAAATATAAATGATTATGAGTGAATTGTGGAATATGAAAGGATGTGAAGAAAGGAAAAAATACCACCTAAAACAAAAGGACAAACTGGTAGTTTAACCTATCAAAAAACAAACAGAAAAAAAATCCTAATGTCCTTTGCAATACTCTTGGATAATCCCTAAAATGACACTGACAATTGTCGTAATATAATTTTAGTGCAAAATAATGTTTTATATAACTGGCAATTTTGTTAACTGGATCACAGGAAGTATCCCACCACACATGTGGACGTCCATTTGTCTAGTCTAATAGCTTAAATCTTCTTTTTATCTATCATACACTTTAGAATGAACGGTCATATAATGATATGGATGTTAAAGGACATGACCAATAAAAATAAGCGAAGATATATACAAATATAAAATAAATATTCTATAAAAAAATTCAATATGGGTCACCCAACAAATCGAAATCCGGTGCACGGTACTATCGATTAAAACATCGTTATATTAAGGAATAAATATATCTCTTTATACATTTTAATATTTTTGAATTTCTATAAATTTTTTCCACTGTATTTCATTTTAGACGGTTACTACGAATGAAAGAAATGTTCTACACAAAATTTCACTATGGGTCATCGAACACGCGGAAGTCTTAAATGTCAATTTACTATGGAAAAACCACCGTCTACTATAGATCACCGAACATGCGGACATCGTAAAAGTTGCATTACTACCGTAAAAATACCGTTATAAATGATGTCAAAACAGAAACTTGATTAAACAAGTATTTTTGGGATTGTGGGAATTTCTCCCACTGTACTTGGTTCTAGAGGATGTCTACCAATGAAAGAACTTTTCTACACAAAATTTCACTTTGGGTCTCCGAACAAACCGAATCCGTAGGTGAGCATTACTATCAAAAAAAAAAATGTCGATATTTTAAGGAACAAGTAAGGTTGTTTTCATATATTGATATTTTTGAATTTGTACCAAATTCCATACTGTGCTTGAATTTAGAGGGTTACTACCAATGAAAGAAATAGAAAGAATTTCACTAGTCATCGAACAAAAGGAACTTTTAAAATATACAATACTACCGAAAAATGTCGTTAGAAAATTATGTTATCGAAGTTTAGTTAAATTAATATTTTCGGAATTTAATCAATTTCTCCTACTGTATTGCTAACAATGAAAGAAATATTTTATATAAAGTTTCACTATGGGTCCCAGTTCCGTCGGTGTGTCCATAAATATGAATTCTCCATTTTAGAGTCCAGTTCCCATTTTCAGATCTTTTACGTGACCCCAAAAGAAAAAGTCGTAAGGTGTTGATTCACAAAGTCTCTAAACTTTTCCCGCGAAAGAACAATGTTTCCGTTGTTCGTATGGCACGTAGCGCTGTTTCGTTGAATGTATAAGCTGTCCACATAAATACCATATAACTGTGTCCTTAGAAAATTATTAAATATATCTCAAAAGCCCAGTTCATTAATAGTTTTTCTTGATATAAGCTCATTTTGGAAAACAGCTAGTTCGGATCATGTCAAAATTCCAATGAGTTCTCGATGTAAATACCAGAGTATGTAGCCAAAAGTGCGTCTACGTTTTATTATTTAAATAAAAAAATGAAATCGGATGTTTTTTCTTCGAAGTCCAAATTAAATTCTACATCCGCCTTAGTTGGTTTTAAATTTATTATTTAATTCCACTTCAATGCTATTCGTTGCTTCAATATAAACATAATTGATATTCAGAAAATAATAAATCTGCAATATACATTCGTCGAACAATGCATTCATGCAACAACTTATTGCAATAAACCGAGTAAACATCCAATCGCAATTAATGTTAATCTTCTTATGCTTCATTGATGTGGGAGAGGGATTCACAAAATGAAATTCAAAACTTTCAATTTGACAAATGGAGAACATAACTCAAAAACAAAGATGCAATAAAGAAACAAACAGTTTTGCTAGAAGTTACAATACCTTACCCTAACAGAGTTCAAGTCATCGAAGTTCTTCAAACAATAACTGCCCAAATCTAACCTCGATTGTTAATCTTTATGCCAAGGTGGTTCATTCAAATGAAACCATTTTGGTTGCTGTGTTTCTTTCATTGTTTGTTTGGTTGTGAAACAATATAGGCTAATATATGTGTGTTTGTTGTGTGGTAACAGGCAAGTATTTTTGCACGTCTCTTCAGAATCATAAATCAGTCAGCCATCATTCGTCATGCTGTTATTGCCGATTGCAACCTTTGTATCGTTATAATCAGCTTTAAATCAGAATATTTCTTATGCACCAGACTTTGCATACAATCATATATACGCCCAACAACGCACACACACACGCAAACAAAGCACCGATAAGAATCGAATCAATTGGAATCGTTCGACATGAATTGTATCCTATTGTAAGCCATGGAAATCATTTATTGCATTTCTCTCTACATTGCACAACATTTATGCAATGTTATGCTTTTCTGCGTTAAGGTATTATTGTTTGAATACTTTACACGTAGAAAATATTGCAAAAAATGCGGTTTGTACTATGGAGTGTAAACTTATAATACACATGTGATTAGAAACACCTTTTTTTGCCCCAGGAGTTCGAATTGAATGTACCCCTTGTAAAGTAAGAAAGGCATCTTAAATTATACATTTTCAGCTGAAGTTAGACAATACTTTCTAGACTTAAAAAATTAACCTTACATTGCAAAACTCTCGGTGCATTATGTAATTGTAACATGTTTTACATTTCAACACTTCTGCAGAATGTTTCAAATAGACTTCAACGAGTTTAAATTGCCTTTCTCATTACAAAAGTTTTTTTTATAACCACATCTGGAGTGAAAACTGAAATTCTTCAGCTCTGATTAGTTACATGTATGTTTGCTAATACACATCAGAATCCTTCTTTGTCCGTTGGTTTCTAAGTCTTTTTCTATTACTCTGAATTCTGATCTAATTACGAATTGCGGTATTAAATGCATTCATTTTGTTTCGATTTGGAAATGCATAAACTGAACTCAAAATTAGAAAGCTTGTACCTCTACAGAATGTTCGGTTTTTGCAAATAAAAAAAAATAATTTACAAAAAGTTTAAATTGTTCAATCGCAAGTAAGGTAGTATTTTGTACAAAACTTGTATATTTCATATTATATTATCCTATATATTTCTATGGATTGATTTAGATTTGGTTAAAATATTACATTTGTGCGAAGTTGGAGTAAAATCGGATAAACACAAAGCTTAGACAATTTCACAAATATTGACCCATTATCGGGGGAGGTAATAAAGGAGTGCGTCTAAAAATACCATTTTCAGATTCAAAGAAAGTTTGACAAATGTATTACGATGTGCAAAGTTTTTACTAAATAGGATACTCCGTTCGCATTGTAAAATATTTGCATATTTTCAAAATATGGACTCCTTGAGGGGGAGGTACCTGAAAGAGAAATTCCCACTTTGGAAGTCGACATAATTTTAGTAAAAATATTAGGTTATGCAATGTTTGGAGCCTGGAAAAAATATTACGATGTGCAAAGTTTGGATTCAATCGATAACTCCTTTCGGGAGTTATGGCTCCATCCAGCCAGACAGGCATTTGTCAGCCAAATAGACATTTAGACATCTAGACTGCGTTGAGTTCATATGTAAAAATGTTTCCTATTAATTTTCTGATAGTGATTATTTTTATTTAAATCGAGTTGGAATATTTTTCTTCACAAAAAACTTGAATTTTCTGTTATGAGTCAAATTTGCTGACTTTTGTAAATCAGGCGTTAATAAAAAACCCATAAAAACAATGTATCTTCACATTTGTCAAATAGTGACAAAATATCCGGATTATGGAATGAGCAATGCGTTGTGGAATACAGTTCGGATTTTCGAGTATGGATTATCGAGATTTTACTGTTTGATAGTTCCTGACAACTGATTAAAGGGCAAAACCTAATAGCATCGGGCTAAAAACATTGAATTTTGTCGTAACTTTCGATTCGATTTACCCTGGAACCCACAAAAGAACCTAGTGGCTAATACCTTTCAGATCCAAAGACATTAATGCGTTGTCTGATGTATTTGTAGAAAAAATGAAACAGTTGTCACATGTTAAGTTCGTTCCAAATTTACTTTTATTTTCTATATCCTAAAGGGAAAACAAGCAACAGACCCATACACGTGTATACTATATATACTAGCTAGATGATCTTTAAAATTGTCAACATTTTATGAATATATTTACTACTTGTAAAATTTCCTCATTTCCTTTTAATTGACAGACTAATAAGTTCTCGATATTTATATTCAATTTTGAAAAATATCCATACATATTCCATGTCATCACGGGAGTGGTAGCCTAATTACAAGAACTCCAAAAAAATCTAAATAGCTATCAAACAACTATATTGTGAATATCTTCCAAAAATCCCTAAAAAATGTTGTGTCCTCTAGGAAGGTTATTTCCCAGAAAATGCCGGAAAACCTTCAATTGTCTTGACATACATTTCACTTCAACCAACATAAAATTGACTGCTGTCTACTATATAATCCAAAAGCTTTCCGAGAACTACTCAGCACGCTTCATATAAAAAATCAACAACAACAACAACAACAACATCAACATTTTACTAATGTGGCCGAAAATGTCATCAAAATACACATTCATGTTCTACACTTTAACTGACCAAAACGACATCAACTACGAGTACGACGGTCCATCATATTTGTATGTTTTGTTTTCTTTATTTTTTGCGCTTTGTTTTACTGCAACTGACATAAAAAGGATGTTTAGTTCTGGCGAATGACAGGCAGGACAGTTGCTGCACATCTAAACGTACACTCCAAAGGAAGGCAGACTAACCAAACGAAATAATTTTGACAAAATAGCTTCAAGACACTTGCAAGACACACAACAGACAGACTACGTGGCCATGAAAATCAAGCCCGGGGACCAAAGACAAATAAAACACTCACACACACACCGACAGTCTATATCTTGTCGGTCCATCTACAGTGAAACAAAATAATGTTACAGAAGAGTAAGAAAGAAAATATTCCCAAGATGTTTAATGTTTAACAGATAATTTAATTTCGACCAAGGACACCAGCAGCTGTAGACGACACAAAGTCCCCAACAAAAAAAAACTCATGACAAGGACCTTTAGTTTATTGACATAAAACCCACAAACCAAATAAGCGGTAGTCGGCTTGACTTCTTTAATTTTTAAAAATGTAAAAAGGACTTCATTTACTATTCTCCTTAGCCATAGGAAATTTAAAATTTAAAGTTTCGGCAATGCACAACAAAAAAATCAGCATGACTTGATTTCCTGACACAGACTATCCTATTTTTCTATGAAATATACCCTACAATGGGCAGCGTCTAATATCTTCTTTGGCCTAACAGATATTTTGTTTAGCAACATTAGAAGTGATTGTTGACCAAAGAAGTGTGTACGTGTGTGTGTGTGTACTTTTTTCTATTTTCCCCTTGCTTGGCTTTGCCTCATCTTCTTTTGGTAATGGCGTGCCGGTTTGTTTGTTTGCCAGTTTATTTTAGTTTTATTTAACTTTTAAAGCTCTTAAGCAGCTTCCTATGAGGCCAAAATGTCAAGTGCTGTCTTGTGAGATGACAAATAAATGTTTGTATGTATATGAGTATATACAAAACAATAATATATACACAGATGAAATATATACACACATATCTGCCTACATAGATACATACATAGACAAATACAGCACACAGTATCAGGTCCGAACATCCACATAAACATGTATATTTTATTTAGTTATTTGCTTGCATATATCGTATGTATGCATGCATGTGTGTGTGTGCATGTGCGTCTACATTTATGTGTATGATGATATAAGAACTTGTATATTTAGTGTCTTACGTGTTGATGGTCAGTTTTAGTTTTGGTAATTGTGTGAAAAGTTGGCATCTCACTTCACAGTCATGCTTACGTTAGAGGAAAAATAATTTGACCAAAATCAACCCGGAGCCAGCCAAAAAGATTCACTTACATTTCGACAATTACTATCCACAATATTCAGGCTTTGAAAAACTCAAAAAGCATATTGGAATGGTTCGGAAAGATACAATTCAAAGGTAAACAAATTCAAAATCTCGAAATATATAAATATATTTATTAGAAAAAAACTGATTCCTGATTAAGCCAAATACGTAATAATTAAGTGGCCTAGTAAAGAATTACGGTAAATAGTTGTCATTATAATAGTACGTTAACATTGTACCGGATTTATTTAATTCAGTAGATCTAAATTGTCAATTCCATTGCATATGTAAATGTTAAATTAATCCTCATAGAGGAGGTTAACCCGGACACAGGTTCTAATGTAAATGCCGTTTTAAGGATAATTGAAACGATTTATATATAGACAAAGCAAGTGGGCGATTATCTTGATTCTTTAAAAAGTACTGTAGAATATGGACTCCCAAAAATACAGTACACCCTAATATATAAACATATATTGCTGAGATATACAACTATGCCCTTATTAGAGAGAAAAGTGTTAACGAATTGCGATAACGTCAGCAAATGTTGACCATAAGGATGTTGTCTTCGCCTTGAATGTTCTTTATGATTTTTATTGATAGCAATTGCCCAAAGAACATCCATCCATCCTACCAGCAAGTTAGGCAGGATATATGTAATTGGAGCTATGTGTGTGTGTCCATAAACATGCTAAGGTCAAGTAGAATATGTTTGACCCAAAAACAGGCCCAAACCACAATTCTCTTTTTTCACACCTTATACTTTTTCTCGGTAATAGAATTTCTCTGATGGGGTCCAGACTGGAGTGGGCTTGGCGGGCAGACATTTTGCTGAAAGACAAAGGTTAATCACCAGCTTTTGCAAAACAATTATATTTGTTGCTGCCTCTCGTTTTCAGTTTCCTTTCCATTGAATGTGAATGTCAGTTTAATGTTAATGACATTGTAAACGAACTGTTGTGGTATTTGTTGATCCTTCTCCGTCTCCTTATGCTTCGGCTTCTCTGCTCTATTCTAACTTTTTAATGAATGAATTTAATTGAAATATGAGCTGGTTTAGGTACTTTGATATTCATTACATAGTTTTTTTCCGGCATTCTCTTTTTTCCAATCTTCGTTTCGTTTTTCCTCCATTCCAAGCCAGTTTGAGGAGTTTGTTCTCCCCTATTCGTGGAAAACAAAGAAATTATAAGGCATTTCGTATCGGCCTTAATTTATGGCTTAATATACAAAATCAGTGATTTATATCGTTGTTGCGTTTAAGAGAAACTGACTGCTGCTGTTGGTCTCCTGACTGTGTTGGGATATATTGCCGGTTGTGGTAGTTGTGGCTACAGCCAGCCTCTTTCGGGATTTTGCTGTTGCCCATCTTGGCTACTGTTACAGATTGCGTAAATAAAAGGGAATTTTCCACTACTTTGAGTTTTAATCAAATTGTTATACATCATGACCTTTTTGATTAGATTATTTTCACTTTAATTGCAAATCTGTCAGTTTATTTCTGCCCTATACTATTTTAAAGAGGGCGGCGGTGGTGCTGAGATTTCCAACAGAGAAAAGGAAAGAGATGCGATTTATTGCATGTCAATTGAAAGTGGGAAATTATGTGGGAAATTTACTACATCGTATTCAACTTTGACATTAGATTTTAATGTGTTTCGTTGATCTCGTATATTTACACTTACTTCATAAAAATATGTTTGAGTTAATTACTAAATATTTTCTGTAATTGTTCATCTCAAAATCTAGCAGATGTTGATTTACTTTATAATTCAAACTTTCATACTTTACTTCCGTGCAGTAAACAAAACACTCAGCCGCATATATAGGCGAAACACATACTTTGTTCGAGATGCATGGGTTTCAGTCTGTTAAAAATGTATTTAAATCTGATGATAATGGATTTTATGCATCACTAGTGATGCTGAAAAGTGTAGACACTGACCAATAATAATAATTTCAATTATTAACACATATTTACGCACAAGTATTTTCAATAAAATCCAGTAAAAAACGGTGCATAGTGGAACATGTGCTCTAAGAATTTTATTATATATATCGATCTAAATATAAAATTAATATAAATATATACATAGCTATACATAAATTTGTACCGACTTAAGAAAAACTTAAAAAAGTCTTATGCAAGTAACATTTTTTGTACCAATAAGTATACGAGTGGTCATTGCGCATTGCGTGGTCATTGCGCACCATTTACATGAAGCTATACCCAAATCAGAAACGATTTTGATCAAACTTGACGAACGTCATTTCAGATTTTTTTTCACCAATTACGGCATATCGTAGAGAAGTTATATTTAAACCACAACCGATTTAAACAAATTTGACAAGCCTATTTAAACGTAGACTATTCGATGAACTATCTGCAACTTGTGCCACCAGAGGAATATTGACTTCTCATCGGCAGTATCGACAAGTTATGATATCACCGATACTATTTCAAACTACTGAGGATCTATAGATAAACCTGATGAGCAGTAGATAAAACATCGTATAGGTCGTATTTAATTACACCCTATTTTTTAAAATAGTAATGGCAGAATGTATTATTTATTTACTTAGCTGGCTCTAGACAGAAAATTTGCTCCATAAGCAGAGCATAAAAAGATTTCCAGGAGCGTAGGTATTGTGCGTAGCTCTTCCGATTTGAAAGACCATGTTTCGAAATGTTGCCTTCCACTTGATCTTTTCATCGAATTCGTGGACTTTCCTTACTGCGTGATCAGTTGACTTGCTTTTATATGGCTTTTGAGCTGGGACATCCTCATCCATTCTTAGAACATGACCAAGCCACAGAAGTCGCTGCAGCTCGATACGTCTGAGTATGTCGATGTCCAACAGTAGATTGTACAACTCAAGTTTCATTCGACGCCGATATTCACCGTCGACGCAGTTCGGCCCATAGATCTTTCGGAAAATTTTACTCTCAAACACTCCCAGTGGTCCCTCATCTGCTTGCGCAACTACCAAGTTTCAGATCGGGTTGTATCAGAGTGTGGGTTTGGTCTGACGAGAGGTGAGCTAGTTTTTGCTTCCTCAGACCATAGTAGTATCTGTTGGCCAGCACGGAGATGGACTCCGTATCTCAAAACTGATATCATTTGTTTTGCTTATGGCGGTACCGGGGTAGATGAAATCTTTTACTACCTCAAAACTGTTGTTTTCAAGTTCCACAGTTGGCCCGAGTCTACTGGACGTCTTGCGCTTCTTGCCATTTACTGCCAGTCCCACTTTGGCAGACTCCTTCTCAATACGTTCAAAGGTGGCTGTTAACACTCGCAATGTTCGACCGATTATATCGATGTCGCCGACTTAGGCGAGTAACATGTGATGTTTGGTGTAAAGTGTATCATTTCTGTCACCTTGTCTGAATCCTCATTTGGTGTTGAAGGGCTCCGAGATGTGCTTTCCGATATTAACTGTTGACCATGTGTCAGTTAAAATTATCCTGAACAGCCGTATTGATTTTGCAGAAATGACTTACGCAGACAAGGCTTTAAAACCTCTGGGCGGATTGGGCTGTCAAATGCGGCTTAAAAGTCGACGAATATGTGGAGTGTGTCGATGTATTTTTCGTGGTTCCCTCCAAGATTTGGTGAAAGTTGGACTGGCCATTTGCTGTCAGACCATCTCTTGTAGACTCCTTATCAATTCGTTCAAAGTTGACTGTTACCACTCGTAATGTTAGACCCATTACATCGATGTCGTCGACGTAGGCGAGTAACATGTAGTGTTTGGTGTACAGAGTGTCATTTCTGTCACCTTATGGAACTGTCGGCTTGTCTGAATCCTCGTTCGATACTGAAGGGCTCCGAGAGGTCCATTCCGACTTTAACTGCTGACCATGTGTCAGTTAGAATTATCCAACAAAGCCGCATTAACCCTTTCGGTGAATATATTCGACATTTAAAAGTACTCTCTTTCTTTGCGATTTTTCGGTTATCCTATGTACCGCTACTATTAATGTTTTTGGTTTTTGCTAAACCTGGCCGAGATTTTTTTAACAGTGCCTTTATATGATCTTAAATACAAAATTTTAGATTTTTACCTGGCATGAAAGGGAATGCTTTAATGAGGGTTTAAATGAACATTGCTATTTTTTTAACTCTGTGCCTTTATATGATCTTAAATACAAAATTTTAGATTTTTATTCCGACAAAAATTTTTCTTGACATGAAAGGGAATGCTTTAATGACGTATGCGGCTTTATAGTCGACGTGTCGATGTGTTTTTTTCGTGGTTGTCCTAAAGGATTTGTGTGTGAAAATCTGGTGGTGGATTAACCAGGTCTGAAGACTCATTGGTATGGTCCATTATTGGCCATTGGCTTCAGACGTTCTCACAGCACGCCGGATATCACTTTATATGCGTATAGCATTCTATAGTTGGCACATATAGTCGTAGCCTTGTCTACTTTTTTGGCGTGAGTTCGGCTGGTAACCCATCGGCACCTGCTGTTTCATTATTCTTCAGTCGATGAATTGCTATTCGGACCTCATCCTGGTCAGGTGCATACAATCTTATTTTTTCTGGGGTACCAGAACTACCGCTACTATTGGATATTAGAAGCTTTTCAAAACGGAAAGTTGAAGAAAATACAAAACGTGGCTAGGAAATGGGTTGAACAATACAAAGTAACCTTTCACTTAAAATATTGGAAATATTGCCCTTGTAAGATCTATAAAAACTACTCTCTGGATAACCATAGAATGTCATATTACTAAGGCAATTAAATGCGAAAATCAAAGTTTTGCCCGGTTGAACATCACCACCAAACAAGTTTTTCGAATAATATTTTCTATACAACAACCGGAATAGGATTTTGTTGATTTATTCCAAGAATAATTTCGGAGTATCTTAAACAGAATGACATAGATTATACATTTAAGAAACAATTTGAAAATGTAATTCAGAAAATCCAGAAAAAATCTTCATAGTGGAAATTAAGTACACAATATATCTAATTGGGACAATACTATACAATACGTTGATATGCAAAAAAAAAATAGTATGAAGAACATGGACTGAAGACGATCTCATCTTATCTGCACTGCAAACTTTCAAAAACATAAAATACGTATATTCAAAAGTGTGTCTATATATCACTTCCACTGTCAAGGGAAGAATATTTAAATTAAATATTTTAATAATGATATATTTAAAAATTGAATTCCAATAACAATTGTTTCCATTTTACTTATAAGCTTTAAACATACACAAACTTACCATTGCCACAAATTTCATTGTATCTGCAAGAAAAAAAACAAGAGAATATATTTTAATAAACCAAACACAATGTTCATTATACTGTTCTTAAACAATATACATAATAAATATTTTTAATAACTTTTGCACATGAGTGAGCTTTACTCACATTTCTCTCTAATAAACTCAGACATAATGAACAACTCTTGCCATTCGTTCATTTGTTTTATTTTATTGTAATAAATATAAACAGACTGATTAAACCATCGCTCAGGTCGTCGAACGTCGAAATGGGCAGACATTCATTTTTAAATAGGGTATTCTATTCGAGTGAGTTTTTTTATGTGACAGCATGAGAATTACAGGCACAAACCTACTGAGGTTAAATAGCTGTTGAATAATTTTAATTGCAGAATAGATCTGCACACGTTTCAATGTTAAATAATTGACAATACAAAAGTCAGCTTTATTCTAATTAGATGCACATTCCCCTGAAATATATTCACGATTGTTTGTATATTTTCAAATTGAAATCCCTACAACGTTGTCTGAGCTGCAATTCAGTCCATGCCCAACTGCACTAATAAGATGAAAACCACGAAGCAAGAAAATTAAAGAAAATTACAAAATGTTGTTGGAAACACCTAGAAAGTGAAGAGCACCCAACAACAAAACAAACAAAAAAACTAAATGATAAACGTCAGTAACAGCAAAAGAAGGAAAATTGGCAAGAACCGCAACAGCATTAACGATCAACTTGGCATAAGCGCTAGAACAGAAAATTACATTGTGAAAAACGTTATTAAGCGTACATGTATGTATATGTGTGTGTGTGTGATTTGCCGGTCTCTTTTCTATGGGTAATATGTAATTGTGTTAGTTTGGAAGTAAAGCTGATATGTCACGTGATATATTACAAAATACCCCAACTAGTGCAGCCAGCCTCATTTATACTTCCAAACACTGATTCGCATGGAAACAATATACACCCACTCACACACGTAAGTAAGGAAGTTGAGATTCTCACTCAACACATTGAGATCAATCACATATAAGAAATTCACCAAGTCAAGGGATATGAGTGATTTATGGAATAATTGTTAGATGTTCAAAGATATCTTCAGATTTTACGATTTTGTTATAATTTTTATAATATCTCAAGCCTTCGATCCAATTCTGATTTTTTTCTATGGAATAAGACATAAGCCCAAAGGTTCTCTGATTATTTCTATGCTAAAAACATAAGTTCGGATTTTAATTTGTTATAAAAAAATAAAACTCAAGGGTCCTTGACTTAGTCTACATAGAAAAAACCCTATATATCTAAAGGTCTTCAATTTATTTTTTCTGCAGAAAAAGGTAAGACCCAAGGTATTATTACAATAGAACTAATGATCTTGAAATAGTTTCTGTAAAAAAGCTAATAAAACCTAAACGTGTCCTATTTGTTCTATACAAAAAACTGTATATAAAAGAATTTCAGATTTTCATGTAGTTTTAATTACATACATTACATTCATGTAGTTTAATTACATAGAAAGACCACATACAACCGAGTAGCTAAATCTCACAAATGCTGGTCCTCCTGCAGGAGAGCTGTGGGCTCTAAGATGATACACTGAATCTATAAGAGAGTTATTTGACCAATTCTAGTAGTCCGGTGGATAGCAATGTAAAAAATATAACGTAAAATTGTTATAGAAAGTCTAGAGAATATACGGTGCAATGAGGACAACATCGACAAAAGCTTTGGAGACTAAATTATATATATACAATCCAAAAAAGATATGAAAGGGCTATCGCAGCTTTAATACTTAAAGCTATGAACGATTGGATCGACACCGGACCCAATATTACAAACCCTGATTGTGGTAATCAATTAGTAATTTTGAGTCAGACCGAATACCTGAAATCAGAGTAGACACAAAATGTGAAACTATAATACCAAACAGGGACTCGTGGGATAGCGGAGAGACAGTTACCAGCGTACTTTGCCTACAAGATCACAATACGATGTCACAGGCGGAGGTTCAGACTGGCTTAGTGCAAACTTTGGTCAGAATATAATAAATCTAATTAAAGATAGTAAAAAAATCCTTAAAAACTATGAGCTCTAAAACGGTTAAATCCAAAACTGTATTGGAATCTATAAAAACCATAAAAATTTTCGCGCGACATGGTCTCATACGAATCATATGGGTATAGGAATAAAAGGAAACAAGATAGAAAATATACTCCCAGAAGTGCGAACCGCAGACCTACAACAGTTGTAAATAATGTCTCACCATTTAGTGCTACTACTTAATTTTTTGGAATAGCGAGGAAAAGAGCAAAAAAAAATATTAGACCTAAGGGCCCACTAACACAAGATTGAATGCGAGGGAAGCAACTGGTGTAAAGCGTGCGAGTATACAGCGAAATGTTATGTGTGAAATAACAATCAAATCCAAGGACTACTTTCTAAATTTCTACCTTCTCTAGTACTTAAGTGTATGTTCTAATATTGAACATGTGGCGGTTTAAATCACACCTCTATTCAATCTAATCTAACCTAATTATATAGACAAATCATTTATAGGTCTTCAATTTATTTCAATATTTGGTTTTCTACACATGACATATCTCTGATTTTAATAAAATATAACAGACTCGAGTCTAGGAATTATTGCGTGATGTTGATGAATGTCTCATATAATAGCGTCAAATTGAAGATGTTTATTAATATTTTAAAATATCCCACTTCCGTATAGTAACTAAATGGATTTAGTACATCGACTACTATTCTGTAAAATATTTCTTAGTTCGGACACATCACAGCTAGAGTCATCGAGAGCTTCTCGCTGGTCAAATTAAATTATGCATCAGCAGCACCAAAGAACATTCCAAATAGCCTACGTAACTACGTAACTTTGCATATATTCATGAGTTTCGGAATCTCATCGCCTCAACCATTTATCAAATGTTAAAGGAAAAATCTGTAATAATTTCACAGTTATGTAGTTCCATGTTCAACAAGGATCTTTGAATTACGACCATCTCTCTTCTCTTAGTATGTGGACATGTATGTGTTTGGTCTACACATGTAGGCCAGCCATACCATTCCATTCAGATAGTAAGCGAAGAGCATGGTACTAGCAAGATTTCTAATTATCTGACGGATTAGCTTAATTGGTAACAAGCGTACTTCCTGTCGTGTTACATTGAAAAGTTGAAATACACAATGACACACACACACATGCATATGCACAGCTTCGGAACGAGTCAGCAGCAAACGAGTAGTAGTAGACCCTGCAAACAGGTTCATATAACCGTGAAGTTGATATACTCCATTCTCATGTAAACAGAAAGACAGACAAGGCAGACCACATGCACGCTCCCATGCTAACTACATTTCACATTATTCATTACAAACGCTTTTTGAAGCGGCCATGGTGTTGGTGGTGGTAGTGGTGTGAGTTAGATTTTTGATGTTATTTCGTGCTGCAATTCAGATTCTTGTGGAAAAATGCTGAAATGTTAATGTTGTTGCGTCTCCGCTCCGCTACTAGAAGCCTACTTTGGTTAACGCTATTTTTTTCTCTCTCCCTGTATGCAAACATGTGACGTTGCAATATGTGCTGTTAAAAGCTTTGGAGGTTTTACATGTGCATGTGTGTGTATGAGTGTGTTGGCGAGTGAGTGGAGGCCTTATTTTGCCATCTGAACCTACGATAATTGCATAGAATATAATTTTTACACGTTTGACAAACAGTGGCAACATCAGACAGCAACTGCTGCAGCAACAGCAGCAATGACGGCAACAAACGTTGTGGTTTCAATTTTCACCAAGTTGCATAGAAAAGTTGAAGATTTTCTTTGGGTGTTTTCCAACTCTGCAATTTTCCACCTCGATGGCGTTGCTCTGGCAGTGCTGCGGTAAAGGCTTTTCCTCAGCATGTGTAGATATAATGTTGTGCTTATTAATACTGCATCCTCTGTCTATAAAGTCATAGTGGCTTTCGGGCGCCTCTTCTAAGCCCCCTACTATACGCTGTGTGCCACAACACACAGCGTGCAATCACACATTTCGCCATGAATGAAAACTTTTTTCGGAGGAAAGATGCGCTGATGTGTTTGCTTGTTTGCTGGTTGTGCGGCAGTGGCAGGAATTTAGTTTTGTTGGATTTTCCTGCTTCAGTGGTTTAGAGGCAGCTGAAGCGGCAGATGTGATGTTGCCTTTTGGTTTTGGGGCACGATGCATGTGATTTCTTTCCGGTATGGTTGCTGTTAGATCAAAAAGTTTTGCTGTTCACATTACTTCTTGTCGGATTTTTTTGTGTTATTGTTGTAGCAGCCTTTGTTTGCACGTGTGTGTAAGTGTGTGGTGTGGGTGGGCTAAGTTAAAATGTTGACGCTACGAGTGGTAGATGAGTAGAGGTTATTAGAGTCTATATTAGTAATTGCCTGATTTTTAGGCTTACAACGTGTTCTTAAAATGAGTACAAGCAAAGTCACACATACAGACACACACAGGCACTCACAAACATTCGGACAAGAGGTAATATATTTGTGTTTTGTAAATCTTAATTAGACCGAATCCGAAATTTGAGCGGAGGATAAGCATTGGACTTTTGTTGAAATAGGAATAATATTTCATTTGCATATTTCAATTGGCAATTTGGAAGATTATATTCTGCAATGTATTTATACGAGGTAGTATGAATGAAAACTATGATGACATCATTAACACGAAGGATATATTGGTTTTGCATTCTAAAATGACTTGGTTTCTAACCGTATGGAATAATCAAAAACATAAGTAGAAAAAATTAAACCCCTCTTTAGGGTTTAATTTTTTCTCAACACATCAACACATATTTCATTATATTATCCATGTAAGTCTGCAATTGGATTTTGGGTTTATTGCATGCTCGAACAAACCTAATAAATTTGGAGTACTGACCAAATTAATTGATCCTACATCCCATATTTTCAGTTGTTTTACATGGTAACCAGCAAAGGTGTTCTGTTGAGATAGAAAGAGATTAGAAAGTTTTGTTAATTTTGGTTGGCAAACAATATACCTGTCCCTATTCAGTTATTATAATCAAATTATTGCAGAAAAAACACCAAACTATTTTATAATTCAGTTTACTAGGGTTTTGTAAATTCTTGCTAAAACGGTTAGCCCATGTATAAAAAATCAAATTTGCTATTCATACCAAGTAATTGTTTTTCTTTCGATTTTAATTTATTTTTTTATTTCAATCTATTTGTAAATACAATGCAGACAAACACTCAAACACAGTCGTTCATTCATTCATTGTTCCGTTCTTTGTCCGTAGAGTTATTTAAAGAGGAAAAACAGTGTTTCATTGGACTATTCTGGTTAAAAGCACGCACTTGTGCTCCCCATGTACCCATGCAGATATTAGAGTTACCATCTGTTAGTATGTTCAATGAAGATTTCTAGAATTCAATATTTGGAGGAATTGTGTGTATTTTTTTTTTATTAAAAAATTTTAAAATTAGGATAAACTTTACATTAAATTAGATTGGTCATAGTTTAATGCTAATCATCCTATTTCAAAATTTCAGAATGAGGGCATTTCTTTCAACTTATTTGAATCAAATTATCAATAGGTTATTCAGTTAAATTATTTTAATCGATTGATAAGATAGCATTGGCTAATATAAAGAAACAGACGTTTCACGTTAACGTTGAAAGCTCTCAACTATACCCTTTAACAGATACCTGGTGTCACTTTGTATTTGTAAATTGGCAACTTTGTTTTGTTTCCATGCATACACGCGAATAAACTGCCAGAATACTGTATTGGGAAAAAATCCAAATTGAGATACTGAATGTGAGCATGAAAAACCAACTATTACACACAATCACACGCAAGCACTCACTCACACACACACACACAAAGGCACCAACCATCAAATGCAAAACTCATACGCAGAAAAAATTGGAAATAAAAACGGCCATGAATGCAAAGTACTTTATAAATAGACGGACACAAGAGAATTGAAGAGTTTTTTGCCGCTACCCCAAAATAACACAAGCGTAGCTTTTTAAAGTCATTTTTTCAGTCTCTCTCCACATTCGAATGAAATAAAATATTGACATTTAAACAGGAAAAAACAACGACACTTTATTTTTTCTTTTGTTCCCCTTCTCTGGCAAACAGACCAGTAATTGAGTTTCAAATTCAATAAAGGAAATTTTACTTTACTATTTACTAGCATCAGTATCCTTAATTTGTGTACGTTTTATTTATGGAATTCATATTAGCTAGCCATTGATGTTTCAATTGCCGTTTTTTGCTTGAAATGGCAGATTAATTTTACAATCGATATTGAATGATGGCCATGTTAATTATTTATGTGGATCTCACAAGAAATGTTTGGCTGCGATTTGTGGAAATTAAGTAGGCCATGCGAAAAGGATTATTGAAGATTTGCAATTTGGTCAAATATTTGATTAAGGTTTGCGGCAGGAAACTGTAAATCTTCAATACCGCGAATTGAAATGGGAATTTGTGGTGGTAGCCTTGAATAAAATATGTAATAAATGGTTTATCAATGTAATATTAAATGAAATTTTATCGAAAGAATAGAAGCAAAGAAATTCTGGAATAAAATAAATCTAGAAGTTCTATTGTGTACACGAGTATGTATTCTAGGCAAATTAAGGAACAATGGAACGTTATAGAACAATGTGCAATGCTAAAATATACTGCTGTATACTGCTGCAGAATATATCTATTGATATCACAGAATGTTATTGAAGCTCCATTTTTGTCTTGGAACCAATATGGCCTCCTCGATTATAAGGTACATCACCTGTTCCTTTCAACGCAACATCAGAAATTGCTTTCATTGCAGAACAGGATCGAAAAATCTACCACATTGCAAGTATAGTCGTTTACAGACTAAAGAGAATGGACATCAAGGAATTGTATGTTCAGTGTCGGATCGTTCTTTGCATCTCAGAGATACAATCATCACAAAATCCCTCCCAGATAGTGGCTTTTTGGCAATACTATCCACGCTGATAGTGCGATTTCAGGCGTATATAAAAATTCAATATACTGCACCATAACAACGTTGGTCCTACTTTGGGAACCAAAACATAAATCATATTTTCCTCAAAAAACACCTTGGATCTACCGAACATCAATATTAAAGAGATTTTTGACTTGATTGCAGCTGCATTATTTGTGCTGGACAACACCAGCAAGAAACAAAGGAAAACAAGATCCTTTACTCCTATATTGTAAACCAGAGATTCGGTAATGGGATAATGTCATCTTCAATGTGGGTCTCTTCCTCATACTGTAGGTCAAAAGAAATTATTTTTTCATTTTTAAAATAATGCCTAAATTAAGCAATACTGGCCAAACAGAAAGAATTTCAGTTACTGTAAATTGTTTAGCTTTAGCAAAGCACATTCGTTGCAATGTACATTCTACAAGCTTTAAAATAAATATTCCCTCAAAGAGATATAGACATCCATTGTTAAGTTAGGAGGAGTAGACGGATGTACGATAGTCCCTTGTTTAGGTTTGTTAGGTATTTTCAACATTTTTTTGTTTTGCATTGTTTTCCTTTTATTTGTCAGTGTGTTGGGACATTGTTGTTCTTGTCACTGTGTGGATTTTTTCGACAGCGATGGCGGTGGTCGGATATGCAATGAAGCGCCCTTTTGTTGTTCCGGCTGACTAAATCTTTTGTTGTCATACCTCAATAGGGTCACGTTAACAATACCAATGAGAATTTGGCTTCCTGGGTATTTTTTTTTTTTTTGCATCATTTTGTTTTTGTTATTCTTTTAGCTGTTGCAGACTGAATGTTGGTTATGGGCCGAATGTTGTGTATATTTGGCTTGATATTCACACCGTGCTTCAAACAGAGTATGCATTACAGAATGTTTTCCTCTTTGCCATTGTTGGGGTATGATTTTTGTAGGCTTTGGATTTCTTTGGCCCAGGACAAAGATGTCTTAGATAGTTAAATGTTGATAGAGACATGCTTCTTTAAGGACAATTATTTGGTGGAAGCAGTTGTATATGTTGTTTGAAAAAATACCTTTGGAAAACTACAGGTAATAAAATACAGCTTTTAGAAAATTTCTAAATAATATTATGGTTTAAATGAAGCTTAGGCATTCGTTAAAACTATTAACAAACCTTATAATTCATTTGAATGTAGGATAATATTATTCAACAAAAAAGATAATAGTACGGAGGCTCGGTTTGGGGTTCCAAAACGTTGTTCTGAAAAACTGGATGTATGCATTATTATATAAATGAAACCACAAAAACTTTAAAGATTTTATCAAAGTAGTGTTGGCGGTTTATATTTTGTTTTTGCAAAATAGTCAGGCTGAATCCCAGTTTGTTGTTTTTATACAAAAAAAAAAACAACTATTTATTAGTGGGGAATGTATGGCATTGTTTGCCGAGGGGTAAGGCAGGGAAGACTATATTTTCGGATCACGCCACGATTTTATCAAACGTATAGCGAACACATCAACTGAAGAAGCACCTAGTCTGAAACATATATATGGTGTCGTATCTACACCTACGCCGAAACTACAGCTGTACACCCTAACTGAATATTAACAAGCTTAATATAGAAAATAATATATAGTATTGGAGAACCTTCCATTAAAGGCCTACTTTTACGACCATCAATGAATCCGATGAGATTCCGAAATATATAAAAAATCTATTGAATTTGATATTTTAATATTTGTTTAGAAAATGATTTCTGTTGTGTATGTTCATTTCAATCTTATAAAAGTTTTTTAATCAATTGGGATTTAACTTGTTAATGTTTCTGTGTTGGCGCAACAATTCATGGCTGTCGGCAGCATCATGCTCGCGTTGGCGTTTTGCGGCTTTGTTGTAGTAAAATTAGAAAATCATTTTGTAGATTTGTTCGATTGTTTGACAATGTTTTACATTCAATTGATAAAAGCCCCTTTGTTGTATTTCACGAACGAGGCGACCATCAGTGAAGGGGAAGCAGCAAACTGCTAATGGGATTTATGTGTATTATATTGTGTTTAAAATACATATATAAATAGCACACAGAGTAGAACACACACAAGAACAATCCAATTGATATTTGGTTGTTTCAGAATACTGAGACTGAAAAACTTGACTTTGGAACTTTGTTAGATTTTTTGTTTATTAAATTTGTGGCAGTGTTCTTTTTCCTCTACGGTCTTTAATGTTCACTTCCTGCTTTTTCTTTTTATATTCGAAACTTTGATAAAACAATGTAGCCCACAAGGGGAGGGACGTAGCTGAATAACAATGACTAATTTCAACCACACTTTTTACTTTGTCAGTTCATTAAATATTTGTTACCGCAAATGTTTTAACAAACTTCGTTTTGTGGTACTTAAGAAGAACAACCAGCAGATGTAGAACAAATGTTTTTGTTAGCTTTGTTAACAACGGCTCAATTAGTCGAAGATATTAATAAAAGTATTTCTTCGAATAGATTTGTTAAGAATTAACTGAGAATGTAATCGTAGAAGGTAATACCCACTAGTTTGGAACATCTCTTGGGAACCCAACACGCCTACACGTTATTGAAATGAAGATTTCTTTCTGACTTAGGAAACAACCTGAAACACACGCACACACAACCACATACATATGTATTTGTGGTTGAGGCCAATTAATTGGCTTGTGGTAGATTCTAATGAATATTAATAATTAATTAGAATAAGAAAAACTTTGCAATCAACGTGTTTTAATTGATTAAGAGACTTTTTGTTTTTTGAAAAATTACTTAGTTTCCGTTATTATTAAGAACTAATATTTTGGTTTCATGGAGCGTATGCTGTTCATTAAATAATTTTTGGTAGTACAATAATCATACACTCCAGGTACTCTTACTCTTGAAGGTAAGAACAAAGCTCGTATACATTTCGAAATGAATAACCACAATAGAAAAAACTTCAAGTCTTTGATAATGTACAAAACAAATACACCAATACAACTGATCTTAAATACAGACCAAAATTGATTAATTTTTACAAGAACAATACCTCAACCCAACCTTCTGAGGCAGGTGTTGACTCAAACTCAAATTCCGAGTCCGAACATGAACATGAACACATAACAGATACAATCTTAGAATACCGATGTAACACAGAAGCTGATAAGATAGTAAATGAAAGGAGCAAAGAAATCGCCAAGCTCACCACCTTCCATTCGACTCGCCGATATCACCACCAACGGCAGAGCTAGAGCGACTGTTGAGATAATCAAAGGAAACAGGTAATGAAGTACTAATCGGTAGTAGACGCTACTTTACACCATATTGGTGGGGTAGTACTACTACTAACAAAAGATGCCCTCTTAGATTTTATAAATACTAACGATTTAATAACACTTAACAAAGACAATAGGCCAAACTTTGTTAATAGAATTAGAGAAGAGGTATTAGACATAACAATATGTTCTGAAATCTTAATGGACGAGGTTCAAAGGTGGAGGGTCTCACAAGAGTACTCTTTCTCTGATCATATATTAGTCTAAAACAAATTCGGGAGATTGGTAAAAAAAGACAGCTTAGGGCAGACCAACTGTGATAGCATAAACACTGACGACATAGAGAGAAAGTCAACAATTTAAAGGAAATAATTGTGAAGTCTTTCGAAGAAAGTTGTCCTCTTCGAGAAAGGAAATCTGCCTTCGAAAAAACCCTGGATAAAATAAAAAATAAAATTCGGGCTAAATAAAATTGGGCATATACATTAAATTTTCCGGAAAAATATATTACTTTTGGAAATATATTACTTTGGAAGTAAGTTGAAATCCAACACAGTCTTATCTGCCTTTTTTAAAAACCATATCAAAAACATAAACTCTATAAGATTAAATAATAACATATTTCATAAATACACAATTGAAAGACTCTTGATAAGGTCAAAATGCACGTCCCAAAAGTCAAGAAGGTACCGCCGTTCAAATAAAAAAATCCATTTATATGCTTCAATAAATACACACGAAATCGTTGCTTATTTGTTTGTCTTTAATTTAGAATTATTTATGGTTGCCAGCACAGCATTAAATCTTTAACCTTTTACAACAGCTCGCCATTTAATATTTGATTGGATTTCATTCACTTTGTAGGTGTAATGAAAGTCATGGCAAGCGGTGCGAAAAATGAACCATAACACCAGCTATAATTAAACCATCAACCTCCTGCTAATTACAACAATAAATAAATGTTAAAATAAAATCGAGTACACAAAAAGGCCGGCAGAGTTACGACCACAAGTTGATTTTATTTCTCCTGAAATGAGCTATTATCTTCTTACTCGACGCACCAGCCGCCAAATGCCACGAAGTTTCGTTGCAAAAAGTACCCGAGATTGAGAATGTAAGTCATTCGTCTGTCCACTGCTCCCTCCTTTCCTTCCACCAAAGTCAAAGGTAGTAATTACAATTTATTACGCCTTCAAAAATAAACAGTCGAACGATACCATAAATCTATGATGAAATTGGAAGTAGAAGAAGAAGAAGCGAAGCCATTTTTACTGCTTGCCTAGATGTTTGCGCGTGGTCTTGGCGCTTAGTGTACGCAAGTGAATTCTACGTACATCAAAGCTGGTGCAAAATGCTACAACAAAAACAAAAACAAGAGTGTGCCAATCGAAATACCTCGCTGTACTAATAACCCAATAAGCTGCTCAATGGCCATAAATACATAAATCTTTTGACTTATATCGTTGCTTGCTTTGTCTAAAACGCTGTATACAGGTTTGTTGGCCAGCGAACGGGATGTGGAGAAATGTGAATGTGAACAATAGAATCTATTGGCAGGTGGGTTGAGGGCAATAATCTGAAGGAAAGAAAATATTATGTTCACCTAACAAATTGGTTGCAATTCATTGACTTTTAGCACAACAAAACATTTCTCAAAAACATAAATTTTCCATTTTTTTCCACACTCTTTTCATTTCAAAGACAGTTGGAAAATGAATGACCCGATAGCAGTAACCAACAACCAACTGACAAACAATGGTGGCAATGAGGCCTTTACTTAGTCACTGGCCTCCAATAATGGTACTTGTCCTGTGCACAATTGCTATCCTTCTTATTATTGTTGCTGTTGTTGTTGTTTACAGTTGAAATATATAAAAGTATTTTACAAGTTCCAATACAACGATGATTTGGCTGGTAAAATAAAAATACGACAACAGCAACACAAACATAAAAATTCGATTTGTTTCTATTCTCCTCTGCAAGCGAACTTACACAGGTATGTAAAGAAACAAAACCCAGAACATTTTACGATTCCTTCACTGCAGCACAAACCTAATCTAAATTATAGAACCATGGCATTGTTAAGTAAAACATTTGCTTGTTCTTTTCGCCTGCTTCGCCTTGCTAATAAAGAAATTAACAATGACATTGCATTTTGTGTGGTTGTTTGGAGGCAATACTTCTCCTAATACTATACAAACCTCATTTCATTCATTATTACATTCATCCATTTCTGCCAATAATGAACAATTTTGGTGGCAATGTTTGTAAATTTTTCTTAGCGAGGTTTGGAGATTGGGGAAAGTGACAAAATTTATTGCCACTGTTGAAATGTCAATATATTGCAATCTATAACTTTATTCCGAACTGTCAGTGGAAACTAAAAGAAAAATAAATTGGTCATGAAAGTATTTCAGTTGAAATGAAACATGTCGATATTTTAAATGACAATTAAAGAAATATAATTTTACAACTTTTTGAATGCAGTAAAAAGGTAATTAATTGAAAAGGAACTTCATAAGAAACCCCATTTGAAACACATTTTACAAAATATCATCGAATTCTCCATCATATTATTTTTTTTCTTTTATTACAAAAGAAAATCATGTAAGAATTTACATATGAAAGCCTATCTTTAAATTTTATACTTCAAACGTTGACGGAGATCGTCGACATCAAGTCACATATACTGCCACAGAGCACAAATAATAGCGAACTCATTTAGTTATTCTACAATATCAGTAAATAAATTTTCACAATATATTAAAGAATTTTTTAATGATTGTTTTAAAAAATCAGCTAAACAAATTTGATATTTCCTCTTTTCGAAATTCCACCCAAATACAAAATGTTCACAGCTAAAGTGTTACAGGCGGCTGAACAGAAAACACAAAAAGAAGCACACACAGAGGTATATGTTGCAAAAACCGAAACCAAAACCCTTTATTGTGCTAATTTGTATTTTGCGTGTGTTCCTTATATAAAGCCAGTCAGGCAGGCAGGCAGCCAACCAACTAACCAACTCACCAACCAGGCAAGCAAAGAAATAAACACTAGAACACACACACTTGGCTGACTACACAACATCGGTGAGTTTTTGTGGCTGGCAGCTAAACACAAACATACGGTACACATTTATTTTGTTAATTCAACAAAAATCTACATAAGTTGTAAACTACAAAAAAAAAAACAACATATGCACGCACAAACTAACACTCGCACACACATCCAAGCAGCATGTGAAATACTACAATCGCGTTTAAAATGCGTGTTAAAGCAACATTTACCACACACACACAGAACCCAATCCAAATGAAATCGTACCAAAAAGCATCATCAACAACAAAGACCACAAGAGAAGAAAAATAAAATAAAAAAGGAAGGAACGACGTTAAGAACATCAAATGTAAGTTTTAGCTGTGTATTGGTGCATTAGAGTGTAACTACGGCTTTGTGACGATAAGTGTTAGTTGATTTGGTGAGAAACACTCTGACACACACAAACATTTTTTTTGGCTACAATGAAATACGGTAATTTCATTGAGAATGAGCAATTGCTACCACCCATCACACTGTGGGCGCATTGTTGTTGTTGACTTTTTTCACCAAAAAATAACGGTTTTGTGAATATTGCATTCAGTTAAGAAATATTTTTTTTATATTATATATTCCAAGTTTGCCAGCCTGTTTTTTGAGGATGTCTCACAAACTTAAATTTCTATAGGAAAACCAGTGAGCAGAGCAGTATTGACGGACGGGGCCGACCATATGACAATCTACACAACTACCACGAAAATCTAACTTTCTGCGGTTCTATATGCTGAGCCTGGGCAATATTTCGTGATTCTTGCATCCTCTTGACCAATTACAGGTCAAGAGCTCCACATTCTAACCCTGGCATATTTTCCAAATTTTGCCTTCCCAAGGTGCATATTTACACCATAAAATAAACATTTTGTCACTTTTTGTTTAAATTGTCTATCGGAATATTGATCGATTATCATCTAAACAGCCGTTCTAAATATTTGGTCAGATCCTCTTTACCGTGTAAAATATGTAACGTTCTGCAATATCAGAATACGTAGAATCCTGTAAATATTTACATATAACTTCCACATCCGAGTATATACAACAATATAATTTAAGGGTTAACCACTCCTCTTCGATATACTATCAACATCTTCAGGAGTAAATATATACGCCCCAGAATACAAATTTTGTAAGCCGCTGATCGATCTTCAGAAAAACCGTCATTCTTATTCTTTATTCTGCGCGCTCGAAAACTCATTACATCAATATTACATCAACTTCCAAAATTAAGACGTTGCACATAGTAATATTCTTAACAAAACTAAATCAGGATCAAAGATGGTTCACCCATTTTGCTACATCCCCCATAAAGGTTCACAATTTTAAAAACTAATAAGTCTCATATGAAGAGAATTAGTATTGAGTTCGTTCCCAACTATCACATCATAACATTTTTCTTCAACCTTCAACATCCGCTACAAGTTTTTTTTTTTTCAAGCAAAGAAACGCGAATATTATTTGACAATCAGAACTGTTTTGTTGCACAGTGTAAGTTTACTGATTGTAAGATTTAACTTTAAGCTATTATCTTGGTTTCATACAGATAAACACTCATCTTTATTAACAAAATTCGATTTGACTGACATTTTTAAGTTAAACCAAATGTTTTTTTGTTCTTGGTATTGTAACAAAATAATTTGAGAATGTTGTACTGCAAGTGTAGTTAACATGCCGCAATTTTCTTTACACATTCGAATTCAAGATGTAACGAACGAAGTTCAGTGCCTTTGTGTAAAATTAGAATAAACCTAATAATGCCACAATTGCCGCTACAACGACAGCATTTACCACGATGACGACGGCGACGACAACTACGGCAACAACAACAAACTAACATTAGCTTTTTATGTTCACACATGTGTTGGCTTGATGTCGCCTCGTTTAGAATTCTAATCAGTATGTTAAGAGATCAACAACCGCAACAGCACAACGCTGACAAATCTTTTGGTTATTTTACGAAAAGAAATGTGATTTGGTAAAAAAACTAAAACAAAAAACGCACATGGAAACTAAATGTTAAATTAAAATAACATAATTTCAAATCATAATAATATCCTTGTCCTTGTCGATATCCCTTATTTTGTATTTGGCCAAAGCATTCCATTCGCAAACTATGCTGACACCTTGGCAAAGTGGCGCTTTGCTAACTATTCACACTTAACACAACAGCATTCAACGTCAAATTCCTTTCAATTCCATTTCGATGCCGTTTGGCCAACTACAACTGTTTGGCGTTCATTCCTAAAGTTCTTTGAGGATTTTTTGAGCTGATGTTGTTGTTGTTTTTGTTGCTGGCAAACGATTGCCTAGAAAATATTTTACAATTTGTTTTTGTTTTATTTGGCCATTCGTTTGTTCTTCCCTTTTACATTGTATTGCGTTCTCCTTTCTATGTTTCTAGAGTATCTTCCTAATTTTTTCTTTTCAAATTTCCAGATATAAGCCTTGTCTTTGTGTAGTTGGTCAACAACAGTTGGACTTACATTTTACGCTTAAATAATTTTTCTTCACAAATTAAAGTAGAATACAAAAGAACAATATTTCAGTATCAAACGGAAATGTATTGCCCTAACAGGAAAAAACTCATAGACAAATACTGAGACCTTTAAAAAAAAGGGGGAAATAAAAGGTCATAATAAAATACAAATCTCAAGATGAGTTGTGTACGGACCTGATACTACTACATTGGTATAGTAATGATGGTCATTTACTTAGGTCTCCTCTGAAGTGTTTTCCAAATATATATTCTGAAAGGAGAATTTTCGTGAGAATAAGAAATCAATACGGAATAACTATTAACATGAGTTTGATGTCGAATGAAGGTCATTCCCAAATCACACTGTTAAAAATCATTATTAAGCATTACCTTTTTATAACCATCAATATCTCTCTACAAATTATTTAATTAAAAATATAAAATTTCAAACGCGTTTCCTACTCTTCTAAGAACATACGAATAAAATTCCTCCACCAACCACATTATATTCTTATACGTATTGAAAAAAAAAATAAAAAAACGACTAGCTGTTTCTCCATTCACCTTATCTATTGTATGTAGATAATTGAAAAATATATTCTTGATCTATAAAACTATTTATCTTCGCATAGTCTTTTAAAGTTCAGCATTTCATTGGTGGATAAAGAAAAACCTATTAATTTCAATTTGATCAACATAATTACAGTCATTACCTTTTGAACAGCAACAAATATTACACGAGCAACAATTGTAACCTGCTAAACACCAATAAGTAAGAACAGCAGCAACAACAACAACAGCAGCAACTAAAACAATAGCTAGTTCAACGTAAAGAGGCACCACAACAAAAACAACAATAAAATAATAATTATAATTACTCTTAAGCAACAATAATAAGGATTTCACATACAACACAAGTGTGTACGTAATAATCACACATACATGCACACACTTCAACATTAGGTGGAGAGAGAGAGAGAGCAACAGCTGCTGCACCAGCGCCAATAATGAACCAAATGCCATACAATAGTTGTTGTTCTCGTTGTTATTTTATTTTACAACACAACGCAATACAATAGAATTTGCAGGCACTTTGTTGAAGCCCTCTTACCCTGCGCCCTTTCTTTGCGTTCGAACACTGAGCGCAAGCACCTACAATGGCGAGTACACGCTATGAAAAGCTTCATAGCATGCATGGCTAAGAACAGTTAAACCGAACAATGGGTTATTGATAAAAATCGCTTTTATTGCTGCTTGTATGATGGCACAAACACACACAACTATAGCAACTATAGGGGTGAAAAGTACACCAAAGAAATATTGTAAATGTAAAGAACAGCCAAATGAGTGGTGGAGTTGTTCATTGCACATGCTTTTATTGAATAAAAACAAATGGAATTTAGCTTTGGCATAATCTATTACCTGGCTAAAAATGTAATTCTTAGCACTTCATTCTCGGAATTTATACAAATCTATTTGACAACAATTGTTGGGTTAAATATTAAAAATTCAAAACTGCCTCTGAACCAATATATTCCAAACACAATACCCAACATCTTGAGATTAGTAGCGATGTCTGTAAAAATGTCAAAGCCCTACATTAAATATAGCGTCTCTATCTGGATTGCAACATACGATCAGATAGACGGCCATGGCTTAGCCGACATCGAATTTAATTCTGATCAAGAATAACAAGTTATGGAGGACACACAAATTGAATCCGGAAAGTGGTTGAATTACATTCAGAGTACTATAGCTTTGTACAGCCCCACAAGTTTGTAACGCCACGATCATATCTCGACTAGCTAAGTCTATCTAGACATGTGTGTCCGTCCATCTGCCCATAATAATTTGTAAACAAGATATGGACCAATCGTCAGGAAATTTTGCATGTAGGACATGATGGGGCCAAAGAAGACCCCTATAGTTTTTGGTAATGATCAGGAAATATTTAGGGGATGATGGTCGCTCTAGAGGGCATAATTATGACCCGAACACCACGAAATTTTACACCAGGAAAGGAATCTGGCCAATGAATAAGCATGACATTTCTGATAATGATCGGTCAATATTTAGGGGGTCATTTGTATTTAGGGACACATTTGTATTCTAGGGCGTATATATTTAATCCTGAAGGACATAGTCCCGAGAAGTTGATAGTATATCCAAGAGGAGTGGTTGATCTTTAAATTGATACCAATTATATACTCGGATGTGAAAGTTATACTATATTTTGATTTGTTATGTACTAGAGGGCGAAATGTCGCGCTGATCATTTTAAAATTGTACATGAAGTTTCGATTATGGTCAAGGAGGACAGCTATAATTTTCCGAAATGTTGAGATTATGTTTAAGTGGTGCAATGAACCGCAAGTTTATTTTTGTCAGATCTAGAGGTCATTATTATATGCAGAACATCACATGTATTGCATGGTGAAGGGGATCTGACAAAATTCTTAGAACGGCTGTTTAGATCAATATTCCAAGTGTCAAAACAACCAAAACCTAAAGTGATAAAATTTTGATTTTAATGGCGGAAAAAACAAGGTATGGAAAATATGCCAGGGTTAGATTGTGAAGCTATTGACATATAATCGGGCAAGATAATGCAAATTTGCGAAATATTTTCCAGGTTCAGAATATAGAACCGCACTGGTTTTTATTTCGTGTTCATGTAGTCCATTAATCCATCATTAAATCAAATCAATAGATATTGATTATCCATGATTTGGACCCAGTTGGAAAATGTTGACAATTTGAACGGATGACACACAGGGAGAGGAGTTCCGATGACACTCCTCTTCGGACCTGATCTAGATTTGGTAAATATATGACAAGGTTAAGTTCAATAATGCTACTCTATAGTATGGTACCACTCAATTGTCATTCCTCCCATCAGGGTGGTTTAATTATTAAGCTCCACCAAAGACGAGGTTTAATTTGTAAGTTCTGCGTAGTGGTTTAGTTCTTAGGCGTGGCGTGTTTTATAGTTCAGCTCCGCCTAAATGCGTAGTTTTATTCCCTAGTGTCGTCAAAAGCTTGATTTAATTATAAAGCTCCACTCTAAGCGTGGTTTAATTCTCAAGCTCCCCCCAAAGGAGTGGTTTAATTGTTACCCTACCAAGGTCTTTGTTTACTCATGGCTCAACAACAGACCATATTTCACATTATTTCTTGTTAATTTAAAAACAATGGCTATATGTGAAAATTTCACATTTACATAAAATATGCCTGGGTATTAAATAATATCGGAAATTTATTTAATGTATGTAGCATAACTAATTGTTATTATCTATGGTCGACTGTTTCTCATATGCGACATATATAAATAGACAACGCATGTGACCATATTTATGCATGCATATTAAATCTAAACATATATGTACATTAGTGTTGTGTTAATTGACACATTGATGCCCAATTTAGTACTAATATAGGAAAAACACCTACTAATATTATACAAAGCAAACCAACACGCACACACCAACACACACACACCCACACATTCTGACATATTCGAAGAAGGTTCCTTGTGGCTTTAGTTATTTCATTCATTTTCCATTATTTTTCGATCTAACTTCCAGTCCAGTCGTCTGGGTAAATAAGGATTTGTCTGTATCAGTGTTGATTGTGTGCAAAGATTTGTTGGACTACCGGAATATATGCATGTGTGTGTGTGTATTTGGTTTTGTGTACATGTATACTAATAATAATAGGGAATTGTTCTTTCTTGACAGTTTGAGTTCGACATGCATAACCAAATAGATTAACATGTACTTTGGCATAATATTAATTTAATTAAAGAAATATATACTTTACAGGAATCTCCAATGGTTACACATCACTGATAGTGGTCGACTAAATTAGACACACAAACACACACACACATATCTACAATGAGAAGCCAACTACAACAGCTTTAAGGCAACGACAGAAAATGGAATTTACCTTTAGTATTTTAATTAAACATTCAAGTAAAAATTGTGAATAGTTCAATGGCAATTAAATGAAATATGTAAAGATACAATGCTAATGTTTAAAACCATCTAAATATTTATCAAATGATAATGTATAAGTGAAATTGTTATTGCATTTGTATGATGGCTTTAAGTGAACAGAAACGCATATTTTGTAGTTTCACTTGCAATAACCAACTGAATATGTTTTGCATTTAATTAATCACTCTTCAATATGATATGCAAATGATGGCATTGTTACCGCCCCTAAGTATGCAATTAAGATTGTGTGATTAGAAAATCACTCCTGGAGTGTTTAACTGTATTTATATACCCTACTATATCATGGCGGGAGAATAGAGCGTAATTTGATTTATGTAGAATAGTTTGCAACACACTAAATTCGTTGTAGTAGACATGGATTTTTCCTTAGAAATACATATGAGAAACTAATATTCGTTTATTTATGTGGAAGTATATTTAAAAATCTATAGGAAATTTCAGAATTGATTTGATTTTCATTACAAGAAATTTGAATTTCATTACAAGAAATTTTTCCTATAATTGGTTTACATTTTAAAATTTTGGTAACCTGATATACAGGCTTAACTCCACCAAGGACCAATCATTGTACATACTATTTTATATCAGATTTAAAGACGTTGTGGTACAGAACTACTTACAACTTCAAAAGTTTGAAAGAAACAAAATGTCAAACTAAAGACATTTATTTACTTCGACCCCATAAAAACTGATCACTCCTCAGCTCTGTTAAAGCTATAGAAGTAAAATAAATCCATACAAATTGTGAGTATTTTTTGCATTAGAATGGTCACACGAATATTTATTTTTATTTCACATTATTATTTGTAAACTATTTCTCTGCCATTGTTCAGAGATTCTACTCAAAATATTTTTACATCAGCTGTGTTAAAAATCTTGTTGATGTGAGTGGTCTCATAGGGTACCGAATAATCGAATTATATTCACTATGTACATAATTTTCTTTTTTCTACTATTGTTGTAAATAATGTAACAATATTGTACGCAACTTATGCAAATTTATTGTGGCAGGAATGAGGAGGTTTCTTCCTGTTTACTACAATCGATTGAAGTAAAAAAATAAGAAAAAAATCTAAAACACACGCACATATACTTATACCCTATAAGTGCTTATATTACGGCCCCTTAATAAAAAATGAGCATTCGAACCACTAAACTTGGCTTACTACTAACTTCTGTACATGCAAATGTACACCTTTACCATACGGTTATGCATTTTTATAAATCTACGCCAATACTCTAGTCCAAGTAAAGCAATATACTATATACTCAGGCGTATGTGCTTGCGTGTGTATGTGTGCCTATGTCTACACATATAATCACTGCCCGAATCCTAAAGTGTAAATGTATTTCTGTTTGTTTTTGTATTGCTATGCAAATGCGTGTGTGTGTATGTACATGTTTATGTATGTACCTTTGCCTGTGTTAGACCACACAAAATAATCAAGTTTAGTTTTGCTCGATTGGTTTAAACCGCAATATCCTTTAACAACAATTTGTATGTGTTCGACTCAGAATGCGGTCACATCGGTATCGATGGATTGATATTTGCATACCCAAAACTACTTCCCAGTCGACTGGTGCAAAACATTCGCACACACACACATATCGCCACACATCCAAATGTATGTAAATATACTTACAAACACCCATAGATCTCTATATGATATTTTGATATGTGCCAATGGGGAAAGTTTATGCAGAAACTATTACAAACCACTTTCAATAACACATACTCTTCTAGTACTGGGCATATAATTCACATGGGTGCGTTAGTGTGCCGTTGTGTGTGTGTGTGGTAACCTTTCTACTTGGCTTCCCCAGTAGCTCTGCCAGCCTCTACATCCATTGATAGGATGGAGGAAATCCTGTAATGGATCTTGTGGCTTTTTCAAAATAAACTATACGTTAATTCAACACTTAACTATAGTAAAGCCTCCAAGTTATCATGTTACCGCATACATTTGTATACACTAGCCCACATGCATATGTATGTATGTGTGTGCATAAATTGAAGAAAGGAAGAGCAATGGTTGCAGCAGCAACACACAATGTGAAATGAATCTTTGAATTGAATGAATATTTATAAGAATTCTTCGTTATATTGTTACTTTTGGTATTAATTTGAAAATACTATTATTTCACACTAACTTCAGTGCATATTTGAAAATGTGTATAGTATCGTTGTATTAATAACGATAGAATTTCAATCTGGCTTTATATGGGACTCATTTCTACAACGTTAATTTTGGTTTCATAGATTCCGTTCAGGAATTTTTGATGTTAACGATGCACCTTGCACAGGTTCGGAGAAGTGATCGATGTTTACCGGCATGTTAGCAGCCGTAACATCGTCCAGGACCATAAAACTGTTTAAGAGATTTTTCTCGATTTTAAGTTTTCAAGATTTTCAATGGGCTGGTAAATCAATAACAATGTTTGTTAGGGTTTGTATATATTTGAAAATTTAAAAGGGAAGAAAAATAATTTACAAATTTTTTTGTTATTGTTTTATTGTTGTTGTTTTTTTATTGACGAAAAGTCCTGATTTTTGTTCGCGGGAATGACTTTTCCTGGGACATCGGAATCCGAAAATTCCAACGGTGTTAGAAAGAGTACATGGCTGGCTCTCGTATGAACTAGGATTATATGCTTCGCGCAAAAATTATCAAAATGGCGGACGCCATTCGCAACAACACTGTTTGGAGAAAAACGCGTTTAAAGTTTGAGAAGCCCTCTGCCGCCACTTGATGCTAACACAATAAATCGGCTACATCTTCAAAAATTGTTGAGATTTTCACTTGATATTTTATAGGGACATTCTTGAATTAGTGAAACCGAGAATGGGGAAGGGGGTCCCCTTAAATCATTAACAAATGAACAGAAATGGCCACAATTGGCCAACAGGAGAGGTGTCGTATTCCACCAGGTGACTTGTCAGGAACTTCGGGAACTTAGTTGGGAAGTTGTAATGCTTCCACCATACAGTCCGGCCTTTGCACCAAGCGATTACCATATTTTTCTTCATTGCAAATTTCTTTAATGATAAAAAAATGGAAATCGACTACTATAGTTATTTGCAGATAGAGAGTAGGTCCAAATCGGACATTCCGAAGCATGTGAAATTAAGTCCTATAGTTTATATAAAAATAAAGGATTTCTTTTCCTTCAACCGAATATTTTCTATCATGTTTAAGGGCAAAATGGACTTAAAACACTTTAAAAATAAACGACTCAAATCGAGATGTTTAGGGTTTTGGCCAGATTTTCTGATTTGAAACCCTTTTAAACAAAATCACGCATTTCTTCCGGATACATTGACATATAAATCATCTTATCACTATTAAAAAACGACCCCTCATGTATCTTAGAGTTAGAGTAATAGTAGCTTACATTTACGCAGCAAAATAGTCATTAGCGTATATCGCCCCCTAACAATTTGCTTAAATTAACAATGTTGTTCAGTGGTACCTATGTTGTTTGCTTAGCAAACAAAAATAAACCAATGAGACAATAATTAGAAGCATTTCCTTACAAGAACATACGAGTACGCCTTTCATTTCTATATTTGTAGTTGTCGTCCAAAGTGACAAATGGTACTCACCCCGCCACCCTAGGAATACACTCTGGGATTTCACTTTACTTAAGACCTCATCATTTCATAATTGTTAAAGCAGACGTTAGTGTGTTTGTTAGTATTTGGTTATAAATACATTTTACTTTTCACACAAATACTACTACTGTCGGTGAACTCATTTCAGTTAAGAATTCCTGGTGTACCTCTACAAGAAAGCGGAAATGTTTTAGCCAACCAACCGAATAGAACAGAACAGAACAGCTTGTAATATGTTCCTGTGCGTATCAAAATGCCTCAACTCTCCTAATGTTTACCCTGCATTCCAACAATGTCAATGTAGTTGATGATATCTGCTCAGCTCCGACTTTCGTTTTTTATTTGTATTTACTTAAGGTACTCCAAGCAGAACCTGTCTCATAGGACATAAAACAAAAGATTCATATCAAAGCATGTGAGACTACCATCTTTCCTCAACACTGGTGCTACACACTTGTGCGTATGTTTAGCTTAAGTAATTATCCGAATGTTTACAGAAATTCATATTAATTTGTGGTTTGGCCTAATGGCTTGGACCACAACAATGTTTCCGAGAGATAGGAGTTCTGAGCTGACTAGAATAGGAAAACACACAAAATAAAAATGTAATGCCGTAAAATCTGCATCTGCCAACTTTAAATCCTAGAGGAACGAATAGGTGGTTTTGAAAATGTTAGTAAAAATTCAGCAGTGAGAAAACATGGATTCGAATGATACATATGTCAAACATTGTGTTCTCTAATACTCCATCAATTATTTAGATAAACAAGATAAAATATCGGAAATATTGAATAAAGCCTAGCAAACAATTTTGTAATTAAAAACCCAATCATGTTTTGGAACAAACAAGCACACATTTTAATTAGCAAAATAAGAATTGTTTACAATCTACCACAACCACCACCTTTTTTACACTGGCCAATTCTTCATTTGTCCAGGAGGTTTCGTGATTTATAGCCCAAACTGCTCATACGTGTAACGTCATCATCAGATCACACGCTTGCACAAAGGGAGATATTGTTACCTTCAAGTGTCTGTGGATTTAACCTCATTTCTATCTTATTAGCACCACATACACCGGAAAGGTGTCTAATGTTCGACTAGAAAATGAGGGTTATTAAAAAGGTACAACACACTGGAAATAGTGAATGAATGCAATTGAACTATCTTAAATTTTTTTAAATATGAATTAACATCTGATTTAAATTTATAACAATTCCATGTTCTAGATATTAAAAAAGCTGTCACCTTTTTACACACCCTCTCCAACTGTTTAACTGATGCTGGTACGTGATATCTACTTTGTACACGTCCTCAAATGCCCAGATTGCACTTTTGCTCTTCTGTAGTGAACGAACAGCGCCCACCCACCCACACTACACGTTATTGGGGAGTTTGTAATTTGTGTTGTTTCGGCGTTTGTTTACCGTGCATCCGTCCTTCCTTCCTTGTTGGTTAAGGTTACATCATAACGCGTAAATTTTAATGGAGTCCACATGTTTGCGTGTTGATGAGCCATATGACATACAATATGAGACAAGGGACAGGACAGAGAAGAAAGAAAAGTTAAGGCGACAGGCCTTTTTATGACATTCTGAAGATTTTTGTGGCAATATTAATACGAAAGTCATATCATAATAATACAAGACAAACTCTACTCTGAAAAATTGCGTTTAAATATTAGGTTGGGGAAAAAGAAATCCATTATTTTTTCGAAAGATGGCTGTACTGATAGATTTCTCGTAATGTATCGGGTGCAATTTCGCAGTAAAAAACATATTTTGGACATTACGAAGCATGAAAATAAAGTCCTATAGGTCATATAAAAATAATAGATTTCTTTTTCCCCAACCTGGTATTATAAAATCGAGTTTTTGACAGAACTTTAAAATATGTACTCTTCGTCAAACTCATAACTTTAAACCTTATTATTGTGTATCTTTTACAAAATATCTAAGAAAAATAGAAAAATTGCGCGTATGACAGTCCTTCCAAAACGTCCTACAAAATCCAAACTTGTATCCTAAGAAGAGCCCTAGTGCTTTTGGTAATATCCGGCTAATATTTTTGGGGGATGAAATGGACCACATACTTAATTTTATACAGAGAAAGGGATCTGACCATACAATAAGCATTGTTTTGATGAAGATCGGTCAATATTTAGGGGGTCAAATGGACCCTGACTGTCGTGTGAAAAATATATATTTACTGTTGGATGGCATAGATCCGAGAAGTTGATAGCATATCCAAGAGGAGCTGTTGAACATGTCGCACGAATTGCTAAGAAAATTTAAATGAAGATAACGGATTTGTCAAGTACGGCACCTACAAATTTCAGATGATATTTAGGGAATGGACTTAAATTTTTTTGAAAATGGCCGGTCAATATTTAGAGGGCCAACTGAAGCAAGCCTTTTGTGTGTAAAATAACCAACAAATTTACTTCAAACATTTAATCGGACCAAAAATGTTCATAAAAAATCACAACTACTGGATTATTGTGCCCTGAAAAATATATGCAAAATGTCTGAATTCGTTATGTTGTGAATTGTATTAATAAAACTTATGTTTTCAATTAAATTGGGCTGAAATAAAACTTAAAAAATAGGGAATATTGCATAATATTCTATTAAGTAAGCTCATTGCTCAGTTTAAAAAAATATCCATGAAAATTTTTCATATTATTTTGACCAAAAAAGGCCAATAAAAAGGCCACATTGCCAAATCATTGTTGCCATTACATACCCCTACACCAATGAGCCTTTGTATGGTCAAGTGCGAAAGGATGCTGCAGGTGCCAGCATATGCACCCACCCATTGTTGTTGACTACATCGAGTGTTTGGTGGAAAATTCAATTAGTTTCTTGTTAAACATTGATGAGCATTGAGGCAGATAGTATTATGAATCAAATGCTCGAATAAAAGGTTGCGTTATCTAGAATAACGATTACTAGCGGTTATTGCATTTTATTTTATCGCGATTAATTTTGCAATTGATTGTTTAACTTGCAAGATGAAATCGTTGCTAATTAGAAAATAACGCATATGTCTGGGGTATTACAAGTACAAGAAATAAACCAGTGAGCGGACGGGGCCGACCATACGATACCCTACACAACTACCACGGAACTCAAATTTTCTGCGGATGTATATTCCGAGCCTGGGCAATATTTCGTGATATTTGCACCCTCTTCCCGATTAGCACCTCTGCCTCACACTGACATATTTTCCGAATATTACGAATATTCAGTACAGCTATTTTCCAGATTCCCTTCACCGTGGGTTGTGTTGTGATGTTCGGCTTTCATTTGTGGTCTATAGATCGACGATAATAACACCAAAAATTAAGTATTCGCTCCACGTCATCCCAAAATTAGTATCTGATCATCATCGAACATTATAGGCGTTGTCCTTGACCATACTTTGATCCTAATGGAAAATTTCAAAGCGATCAGTGCTATATTTCCGCCCTCTAGTATTGTAATGGGTTACTAAATAATATCTGAATACGTAAGCACCTGTAAATATATAAGTGTAACTCCCACATCTGAGTTCATACGACCATATAAATGGTATCACTTTAAATGTCAACCATTCCTCTTGGATATGCTATCAATTTCTCCGGTTCTTGTTCTTCAGGGGTAAATATATACGCTATAGAATACAAATTTTGTAATTTTTCACACAAAAGTCAGGGTCCATTTGACCCGCTAAATATTGACCGATCTTTATCAAAACATGCATGCTTATTCTCTGGCCAGATCCCCTTCTCCATGCAAAAATTCGCGGTGTTTGGGCCATAATTTCGGCCTCTGGAGCGACCTGAAAATCAGACAAAAATAAAGATTTTGGTCCATTTCATCCCCTAAATATTAACCGATCTTTTCCAAAAACAATAGGGGTCTTCATTGGCCAGAACCCATTCTACATGCAAAATTGCGTGAAGATTGGTCCATAACTGTGGCCTGTATCGTGTTTACAAATTATAATGGACAGACGGACCGACACACATGTCTAGATCGACTCAGCTAGTCGAGATATGACGATCGGTATACTAGAAGGTGGGTCTAGGACCAATATTTCGCAGCGTTACAAACTTTTGGGGCTGCACAAAGCTATAATACCCTGACAACATAGTTGTGTAGGGTATAAAAAATATTAACTAATAGAATAGACATATATAGACATACATTTAATTCCCATTAATTTCATCTGGGATGGTTGTTGCAAATGTAATTTTTAACTTCATTACTTAATTTTCTCCATATTTGTTGATTTTTTTACCCAAAGAATTTATAACAATTTTACAGTCATACAGTGAATCAGTCCTGAGGTCACATCGTTGTTGTGAACACTTCCCATTCGATTGACAATGGAAGTGCGTGCCAAAATACTGTTGGTCTTATGAGTGTTTGTGTGTGCGTGTGTGTGGGTGAATGGTTGTTCACACCAGTTGTATGCCTGACCACTTTGACAACCAAAAAGTGTCCTGTGGTCATGTTTTTGTGGCAAAGAGACACAATGGAAGCACTGTTTTAAATGTGAATTTCATCTACATTGTAGCATTAAATAATTACGGCGGAACTTATGAATTTGTTTAAAAATATCTTATTTTAAATTAATAGGACGAAGATTTAATTTTAAGAAAGTAGTGGTATCGGGCTGTGTTTATATTATGTGCCGGGCAGGATGTCAAACGAGTATTTGTTAATCCATAGCATTTAAAAAAGGATATACGTAGATGTTTTCAAATGCGTAATAGACACAGAGGTGTACATTTTGCAATAAGATAGAAATTATAGTTATAAATAATCCGCTTAATGCGCACAACGATTAACTCAGAAAAAATATGATTCATATAGTGAATAAATTTTTTAAGGAGTGTGTACCATAATGATGGAGTTTAGGAATGAAATGGAAAACTAACCACCGAAAATACTGTAGCCGCTATAGGAACAAAAATTAAAAAAAAAACAATATTTTTATTTTTGAAGAATACAAAGTGTAAAAGCGTTAAGCACGGCCGGCCCGAATTGTGGATACCCTCCACTATAGGAAAGTAACTTGAAATAAAAATGAAAATTTAGGGAATACTTCAAAATGTTGACCAATACCAATAATTCCTCCTAATATTTAGTTTTGTATCTCAACGTCATCATTCACCTAATATTGATTTGATACCAAATACGAATACAAAATATCAGATTGAATTTGGTTGAGAAAAGTGCTCAAAACCATCAAAATACCAAAAATTTGAGGGTATCGTTATATGGGGACTATCCAAAAAATTGTTGAACTTTTTTTGCGGAAAGATTTGATACCAATTTAGAACCCAATATATCAAATTACAGCCAATTTGATTGAAAAACTTGTCAAAAATCCTCAAGATCCGCATGTTTCGGGTAGGCCCAGATAAAGGAGATATCCAAAGAAGTGGACCGTTATTGACAAATTTTAATGGAAATTTGTACCCAAAAAGAATTCAAAAGCCCCAAAATACAGAAAATTTGGGGACCAATATAGCCCATCTTCGAAGTTGATCTGCCGCAGAAAAAATTCTATGCGAAATTTCGGCAATGTAACACAATTCGTTTATAGCCTAGACGAACATGGCTTAGCTGTCATAGAATTTTACGCTGATCAAGAATGTCATTTGATCGAAAATTACGATAAGTTACAAATGGAAAAATAAACTTAATGTACTCCGCATTCTATAGTGGAGAATACAAAAAAATAATTTGGCTCTAGCTTTCCTTTTCATTAAGAAACTTCAACCATTATGCTTAACCCGAAAAAGAATGAATATAATCACGCAATGATATTAGCCCTAAGAGCCAAAAATTATAAAAATAATACATAATTTTTTGGAGGAAAAAATGTAATCATTTTAAAACATTTTGGGAAAATGAGCTAACATTCTTATTGGAACTTTTCGAGATCGATTATTTTCTAGTGTAGTATTTTAAATATGAATGTACATATTTTATAAAATCCAAAATTTCAAACGTACCGAAGTATTCAGATACTACTTGAATGATCAGCAAAAAAATTATATACAAATGTCTACTCATATTCTTTTCAATATTCCCCCACTAACTAACAAACTGAACAACATAAGAAGTTTTCATTCACTCAGTATATTATTTATAAATTTACAACCTCATAATTTATATACTTAGTCTGCCACAATTCATGCGTTCTTAATTATGTTTCCGTATTTAACAATCATTATTCTTAAGGAATAAAAAATACTAAAGAAACAATGCAGGTTATGGTAGATATTGTGCAAAAATGCAAAAATGAGTTTGTACCATTGCCATAGATTGCTTGGTAATATAACCTACAAAAAAAAAATAAAAACAATTCTGCTCTTCTACATTTTACAGACAAATTGGCAGATGTTAAGCAAATAATAGAAATCCTTGAAAGAAAGAAAAAACAACAACAACAAAGTTTATATGATTGTGGCTGTATGTAAACAATCATAATTTTTGGTTTTAAATATTTGCCAATTGCTGGTCGAAAGAACAAGTTAAAGAAAATCTACTGGTTTGTGACTCTACGTCACTCCCGTTGGCTGCCTGGCTGGCAGGGCGGTTGGTGTAAGGATTTGTGTTGAAGTCGTGTTCTACAGCAAATATAAATTATAACTTTTTAATTGTTTCCTCTGCAGTTGTTAAATGTCACAACAACATTGCCAATATAGTTACAACAACAGCAATAACTACACAACACAAAAATCATGTAATAAATTAAGAATAGTGGTTGTTGCAACAAAACTTTTGCACACACATTTGCATATGTTCCCAGGACAGACACACAGACGGAGGGACGGACACACCAGTTGACCAATTCAATGTTAAATTGCAAAGAATAATAAATATTAACATGTCAGTCGTGTTTGGCTCTGTTTATTTAAAAACAATTAAAAATTTAATTGCAAAAACAAGAACACTATTAACATATAGGCAGCATTGACTTCAAATTTAGGCATTGATTTGTGCATAAATTATGGTATAATTTTGGTATGAAATGAAATTACAAACAATCATTACAATGAAATGAAAATAATAAACATGTATCATTATAGTCGCAAATATCAATACAATTATTAAATTCAATTAAAAGTGGCCATGAGAGTTATTGTAATCTAGAGCACAATTGCTAATAATGTGGTTAATATTGGTTGTAAAATATTGGTCTGCAGATAAATTGAAATGAAACATAATTTGAAGATGATATAAATGAACTTCAGATTTTGTAAAATATGTAATTTATGGTTGAATATTGACATGATACAAGAATAAAGGCTTACCTGAGTTTGGGTCACTTGCTCGACAACCATTATTCCCAAATTTATATACAAATTATAGTCCATTGTATAAACAGGTGATCCAACCCATACTGGTATGCACACAATTCCAATTCAAAATACACGCAAACTTACAAAGAACCGACCGACAAAGTTTTAACCGAACACACTAAAAATGTTTAAACGAACGATTTTTTATTAATTATTATGTCCGAGAATATTTAACAAAAAACGCGAGTACTTTATTGCAATCTATTCTCCATTTAAACTTCCTCCACTTATGTGAAATAGTCAATGAAACGACATACAACCGATCAAACTAAAACATGCATTTTGTTTACATACACACACCTATAGTCAACATTTTGTTGTCGCTCCATACTTTATCTCCAATTCAGTCTTCACACGGAGATCAACAAAAAAACCACCACTTTTGTCTCCACCACTCCAACAACAACAACAACAATGAATGAGATGCGTCGTAATCATAGTTGGGCAGACTTGCACACCAGCGTTGATGGATTCTCTTTACATTTTTTGATGTTAAAACAATAATAAAGATTAATGAATTTTTTTTTCGAAATTTTTTTAATGAATTTATTTTTCGAACTCCCTGGGATATTATTGATGCTTTAAAAATATTAAATTTAATAAATTCCGAAGAATAATTCATGTTTTTATTTTCCCTTAAACATTTTTTAAGAGAAATTTTGCCCACCATTGGTCGTAATGTAATTACTCATTGCTTTTCAGTGTTATTGTCTCACTCTTTTGTTTTTCTCTTTATGCATCAACGTCGGCAGCAAAGAACTCAACAACAATGGCCGACATTCCCAACCAAATTGCAAATTTAACTGGCAAATAGTTTCTTATTAGACTTTTTTTACAAATAAACTTTGAAATACTGCATTTGTTGTTCTTCCAAAATAACTGAATTACACTCAAATGTATTTTTAATTAAACTTCTAACACGTTTGTTGAACATATTTATCACTTTAATCACTTTTTGATGAACAGCCGAACCGAACCGAGAAAGAATAATGCGCAAACTGATTGATTTGCCGTTGTGGCTCGTTAGAACAAATGTAGACAAAGTGACGTCTGCAAAAAGTGATGTCAACATGGAAAATAAAAAAACGATGTAAATGTTTTCTAATGCAGGTATTTAAGCGGCGTAAACACTATAAGTTAATGTAAACGTTTTCATCGCAAATTGTATAGTTTTTATTAATCATCTTAATATAAAAGAGCTTAGTGATATGGTATTGAGTGGCAGACTGACAGATCCTCGCCCAGACAAAATGGCTGAAACTAGAAGCTTGAAATTTTGATGTAAGGATGGGGTTTTGGAAATTCGAACTAGAAGGGTACAAAAAGTATTAAATGTGGTACCCTTTGTATTAGGCAAACGGGAATTCTGAAGTTCTGAAATTTGTATTGGATGGCAAGTTATAAAGACTAGAGTGTACGAAAAGTACAAAACTTTACTTTATTAAGTTCTAATTAAACAAATATAACTAGAATCTTGAAATTTTATATGGAATATAAATTGGGAAATAGTGTTGATGTATGGATATGGTTTTAAAAATTAAAGTACTAAATGGTACTATTTGCATTTAATTGAACGTATGGAGATGGAATCATTAAAATATAAATTAGGATAACGATTGAAGTACAGGATTAAGGTAGCTTTAAAAAAAATCGTACTTATGTGGGCGAAAAGTACTAAAGGTACTCAATTTAGTACAAGTTGGATTTAGGTAAATTGAAAAAGCTGGAGTCTTGGAATTGGAACATAATTTGATCTTGGGATAGAGCTGAAACCCTGAAATTTGGAATTAAGATTACTGTTGAAGAGAGAGACAGAAAGCATTAGAAATTCGTATTATGTATCGAAAAGTACTAAACGGCGCTTGTTTTGGTACAATTTGGATTTTGGTGAAAGGAGAGAGCTGGAAACCTAAAATTTGGTAAAATTGAGATAAGGAAGTATAGTACATATGTGTACTAAATAGTACTATATTTGGTACAACTTGTTTATGTGCGACGACATAGAACTGGACTCCAGAATTTTGGAATTAAACTGTTGGACTTAGGATTGATGTAGTTTAAGGAATTCCTACTTATGTGAACAAAAAGTACTAAATGGTATTAAGTATTTTGCAATTTGTTGCTGTGTGAACGGATGGGGCTGGAATCCTGAAATTTGGGATTAAAATAACTGTTGAAATTTATGTGTACGAAATGCTACTAAACTTGGTACAATATACAGTGAGCAGCAAAAGTCAAGGTACCCCATACAAATAAAAACATATTCAGTAATTACTCAAAAAATAATTTACAAAATTTAAAACAATTATTTTTATTTTATGTATTTACTCCCAATGGAAAGTAATATTTCATTTATTTGTTCCAACAAACCATAAAAAAATCGAGATCGTATCAACTTCAAATTTTTGATGATACCCCTGGTCAGAGCTGATATTACACATCATTTATTGGATAAAATCGTTTAGTAAAATGGATGTCAACTATTTAGAGTTTTGTCAAATTATCTTTTAAAACAATAACGGTACTTTCCAAATTTCCAAAAGCAAGTGAAAGCAAGTATTTTTTTTTTAAATTCCCAGAAAAGAACTAACTATTGAAGAGCGAAAAATAATAATTAATAACCATGAAATGGGAAAATCCTATTCCGAAATAGGTAAAATAATAAACAGAACCAAATCAGCAGTCCAAAAATATCCATTTACCAGCGCTCCTAAAATAGCTGCAGACTTAAAAGAATCATTTTGTTAAGAAGTTTCAGCAGATACGGTACGTAGGTGCATCAAGAAGTGTGGATTCAATGCCCGCACTGTCCGCAGAAAACCACTTGTTAACAAAACAAACAGAAAGAAGCGTGTCGATTCTGCAAATGATTATAAAAACAAGACAAATGAGTTCTGGGAATAAGTTATTTTCTCGGACGAATCGAAATTTAACATATTTGGGTCGGATGGACGCACTTTGGTGTGGCGGAAAAAAGGCGAAGAGTTTAATCCAAAAAATACTCGCAAAACAGTAAAGCACGGAGAGGGTGGAGTAATGGTATGGGGATGCATGTCAGCAACTGGTGTTGGCAATTTGGTATTCATTGAGGAAATAATGAATAAAACAGTTTACATCAAGATTTTGAAACAAAATTTGAATCAAAGTGCTGAAAAACTCAACATTCGTGATAATTATTACTTCCAACAGGACAATGATCCAAAACACACGGCTATTGACGTTAAGAATTGGATCGTATACAATACACCACACATGCTGATTACACCTCCACAAAGCCCCTATTTAAATCCGATTGAGCACCTATGGGATCATCTAGATAAACGAATCCGAAATCATACAATTTCCAGTAAGGCCCAACTCAAAGAAATACTTCTGACAGAATGGGGTAAAATATCGTCGGACTACACTAAAAAACTTGTATACTCAATGCCCGAACAATTGAATGAAGTTTTAAAACTCAAGGGATATCCTACCAAATATTAGGTAAGTCAATTTAATTGTAAAAATTAAGTAATATTAAATGATTCATTATTTTTCTCCAGGGGTACCAAGATTTATGCTGTGGAAAAATATGGACTTGACACTATGTCGATTTTGTTTTATATTTTGTTTCAATAAAAAATGAAATTTTACTTTAATTTGTTGTAGTATAGGATTGAATACATGAAATAAAAATATATATTTGAAATTTTGTTAATTACTTCTTGAGGAATTACTGAATATTTTTTGATTTGTATGGGGTACCATGACTTTTGTTGCTCACTGTAGATTGGTCGAACGTACAGAAACCTGAAATGATAATTAAGTTTACTGCTAAAGTACATGATTGAGATAGTTTAATAGCACTAAATGGTGGAAATTCGTACTTACGGGCACGAAAATTACTGAATTGGTACAATGTAGAGTTTGGTGAACGGGTAAAATTGAAATCCTGAAAGTTACAACTAAGATTACTGTCGGAGTGTAAGATCGAGATCGTTTTGGGATAATGGTACGAAAAGTGCAGAATGATACCAAGTCTGGTACAATTAGGACTTTGGTGAACAAATAAAATTCTTATTTGAAAGTAGGATTGAGGTATTTTTAGAAAATCGTACTTATGAGTACGAAAAGTATTAAATGATAATAAATTTGATATTAGATTCGGAAATATAGTGCAATAAATTATACAGTATTCAGTAGCGAGCACTTTGCTAGTATGCTATAAAAGGTGCATTTAGATCCATAACTTCCAAAATTCAGTTTTTATAGTTTTATTCAGTACCAAATTCGGATTTGGGTGAAGTTATAGACTTCACCCAAATCCGAATTTGGTACCATTTAGTACACAATATTACAAATTTTCTAAAAATTTCCTACATAACCCTAGTCCTACAATGATCCTAAATCGAAATTTCAGGATTCCACCTCTATCGGTCCACCAACAATTCAAATTGTACGAAATATGGTACTTTTTAGTACCCATAAGTATGAATTACCAAAACTACATCCATACCCCAATCTTACATTCCAAAAGTAAACTTATTTCCAAATTTCAGTGTTCCAGCTCTATAGGTTTACCCAAATCAAAATTTCGCCAATTATAGTATGATTTAGAAATGTTCGTAAGTAAAAAATTTCCAAAACTACCTACATATCCCAATCCTACACATCGTAATGTTAATTTCAAATTTAAGGATTCCCTTTCCTTCCGTTTCTCCAAATTGTACCAAATTTAGTACTATTTAGAACTTTTCGTGTACATGAGTATACGTTGTCAAAACCACCTTCTTTTATAGACTCTACCGCTCACCCTTAATTCGCATTCCAAATTCCAAGTTTTTAGCACTATCCATTCACATGCTACCATATTGTACCGAATGTAGTACATTTTAGTACTTTTCGGATGATTATAGTTCGAATATCCGAAAACCCCTTTGCTACATCTATTCTACACACCATCAATGACCTTCATTTCAACTTTAAGAACTCTAGCTTTACCGATTCGCCAAATACAAATGGTAGTACGTTTAGTACTTTTCGCCCCCCCTCTAGTTTCCAAAAACCCAGCCTTATCTGCCACCTTTGGACCAAGAGTCACCTTCACTCAAGATTCCAGCTTCAGTCGATTCGTCTGGGCGATGATGAATCGTTAAGTCAGTCTTTTATTAGCATAGATTTTTATTTTACAGTTTTCCGAATCAATACAATTTGTAAATGCTCTAACCTTTATTGGCCTGTTTTCGTACTGCAAGGATCTACAACGACAACAAATTTCCCTTTATGATTTAAAAAAGTAGTGAAAATTATTACTAGTATGACTATATTTTAAAATTATGTTTTATATTGTAATTTTCCTTAAATATATATTTAAAGGCTAGTACACACTATCAGCGTCACCTTTTTTATCTCTTTTTTACTGTCCATAAATAAATAAACATAAATATTATCGTGTTTGTCTGATGAATGGACGACACCAACGGCCACAATATCAAACACGCAGAATGGATCACAAATCGCTACAGTGTACAACACTGTTGGTGGCACTTGTTTCGATGGACATCTGTCAATTATCAGTTCGCGCATTTCTTCATTACGTTCGGTTGTTCTTTTCATTCGCTCGTAAGAAATACATTTTCTTTGTAATTATAATAATTTTTACAGTGTTTCTTCGCATTGAAATAATTGATTTGTGTAATTGGTGATAGTTAACAATAACGTTTTTAATCGAACATTTGCAAAGTAACAGTTAATTTAACAATTATTGAATAGTTTACAAAGTTAGTTTTTTGATGGTACCATTAAAGACTTTTTTGCATTGTTCTATCGGTTTAGTTGTTTTGATTTTGTTGTTGTTTCGTGTCGCGCCGGTTTGTAGTGTGTGTGTGTGTGCGTTGCGTAAAATAAAAAAAGAGAAATCGTCTCGGAGAACTGCAGTGAGAGACAGAATATTTGTTTTTGGAGTTTGACGTGCGTATTAAATAAGTGAAGGAAACAAAACAAAAGAACTATGAGAGGGTGGCAGAGGTAAGATCGTGTTTGCCATTTCGTAATTTTATTTTACAACCGAAACATATTGCTTGGTGTAAACTACTTGTTTGTAAATATTAATTGGGAAACTAATGGAAATGTCATAAAGAAGATTAAAGAATAAGAAATTGATATATTTCTCACAGAATGTAAAAGCTTGAATGCTAATAAGTAATTTAAAATAACAAACATAAATATCTGTAATATATTATTTCCATAACGACCAGCCGATATTTAAATATTAAAGGAAAATCTAGTAAGAAACTTGAATAGGGGTTTGATAAAAATTAGGGTGTGAAAAAAAAGGAGGAGAGTAAAGAAGAGAGGAGAGTAAAGGAGAAACCGCCTTACAAAAAGAGAACGCAGAGAAGGAGTTTATTGATACATGTAAACAAGGGCACCAGTTCCCATGGTTGCCCAGCATCAGATAAAAAAAAACTCCTTTCGCACTACAAAGTCCGTTAACTTTGGAATGAAGTGTTTGAATGACTTCATTGAAATTCATTGCTGACACCAAGCGATACGACTTCTTTGATACATGAGATATTTATTGAACCAATTTTGTCAGACTAGAAAAAACAACTGTTGTCCCGTAAGGTCGTCTAACATTAGTTAACCATTTTATATATATATATATATTGCAATTGTTGCCAATTTTTTGAGTTTTATTAAAATTCCTCTCATTTCCAACTGTCCGAGTGTATTTTAAATTTATGTTGATGTCAAACGGAATAAACCAAAACTATTTAATTGAAATTAATTAATTTTAACCAATTGCTGATAATTGTGAAAATTGTCCATTTGCAATGTCCAATGATGTTGTGGCCATATATTATCGTAGTTTTATTTACCAGCGTTTTTTACTGTCGCTTTTTTTTTGTGATATATTATTTTTTTGTTGAGTTTTAAATTGCTTATGACCAATTAAATTGGTAACATTACACAGAGCCGCCAGCCGCGACGGAGAGTTGTTGGTCGTAGTAACATTATATAATATTATTATTAATAAGTAAATAAATTGCAAATAATAATAATTTGTGGTTCAACATAATCGTCACAATAGTGTGTGGCCTATTTGATCTGATTCGAATAGTGTTTTTGTTGCTGTTGTTGTGTAAATAATGTGCTTGTCCATATTTGTGGCATAACACGTGCTGTGCAATGCATTTGCGGAACAATAAAGGAAGTAATCGCTGCCCGCCAATTCAATGCGTGTCCACCAAACACCACCAATTCAATTATGAATGTTTTGTTAACATTGTCGGATATTTTCCCTTACACTGCTGATGTGTGTTTCTTTTTATATAAAATATATTGCGGATTGTTTTTTACTTAATTTTTAACGTTGTTTTGTAATGTGTCAGGTGGGTGATTTATAACGAAGTGAATTTTGGTATGCAAATATAAGAAATACATTGAAATTTGACGCTTTTAGATCTCAAACAAAATTAAAATTTAAATTAGTATTTATGGTTCACCTTTTGCCGGAAATGCCCCTATTTATTTACAAATTGATTGCTTGCATAGCATAGCATTTAGAGAATTGATAGAATGTCTTCCAATTGTTTTCTATCTATTTTACTTTACATTCATCAGTCTAGGACATAATTATTTTATTCTGTTCATACCAATACCAAATTACATTAGTATGAATAAGAAACTCGTAATTTTAAATATTATCAGTCTGTTTCACTAAGACGATTAGAGTTGGGCAATCTAGTTCACTTAGCAGATCGAACTTTCTCGTTCCTTTTTTTGTAAATGAACTAGTTCTTCAAAGTAGTTCCTTTGCTCTATATATTTCCGACTCCTAGATAGTTCCTTTGAATCTCTCTTTCATCGTTCTTTTGCTTTTTTTTTTTTGCTCACATAGTTCCGTGTTGATAAGAATTGAATTGAAATTGTGCAAAATTGAAAAAAAAACAGTAGTGTTTGGCGGGTTATTTGGGATACCATTTGTATTTTGTTTTTGCAAAATAGTCAGACTTAATCCCAGTTTCTTGTTTTTATAAAAAACAACTATTTATTAGTGGTGAGGATCAGTGGCGAGATCCGAAACTATAGTCTTCCCTGCCTTACCCCTCGGCGGACAATGCCATACATCCCCCACTAATAAATAGTTGTTTTTTATAAAAACAAGAAACTGGGATTAAGCCTGACTATTTTGCAAAAACAAAATACAAATTATATCCCAAATAACCCATCAAACACTACTGAAGTTGTAGACGAGGCATGGTCATCCTGTTTGGTTTATTGCTTTAACTAGCAATACCAACAACAACGTTATGTGCATTCGTCACAAAGTGACGACACATAGCAGTGGGAAATGTATTGTTTGTTTGCCTTGTTGACCACGAAGTCAGGCGCCAACGAAACGAACTTCTCATTGGGGTCGTATCGCTGGTAACGTAAGAACTTCGAATTGTCACAAGAGACATTTGGGTTTGAAAGGTTTTTTGTAAAGAAGCTATTAATAGCTTCTGGGGAGAATATCCCAACAAAAAACTAAGGGAACTGATGAGGATCAGTGGGGAGATCCGAAACTATAGTCTTCCCTGCCTTACCCCTCGGCGGGCAATGCCATACATTCCCCACTAATAAATAGTTGTTTTTTATAAAAACAAGAAACTGGGATTAAGCCTGACTATTTTGCAAAAACAAAAAAAAAACTATTTTTTGTATTGCCGACTAATGTCGGTAAAACTAAAACTCACATTTTTCATGTGAAAAATACAATTTATGTGAAATTATTCATATCTATCGGTAGGGCTTAACGACTACTTTATTATGGTCGTTAACTCACGGAACATTTTTTTCGATAATAAATGAAATTAAAAGCAAATGGAAATTTTGTAGTTATCGACAAGTGTCGGTAATTTCTCGAGTGACTGCCATTTGTTCGAATAGGCTTACGACCGTCTTAGATAAATATAACTTCTTTTCAAATCAACTTTTAATATCTGAATTAGAATTAATTTTGTTTATTTAATTCTATAATTACGATTAACGATATGACAATTATAATCCTCATAGGGAGAAGTTTAGTTTTGTTTTTTCGTTTCAATATTAATATGACTTTATTTGAAAAAGAGTTATTTCAAAGTATATAGGCATTTTTTAACATAATGCAGCATATAGTCAAATTTGTTCTTATTTGTTGACTTTCTGGTATTCGTAGAAAATGTTTTTCCTTGTTTATTCTAATTGGTAACTAATCCTTTCGGCAAATTAACATCGAAAGACAATGTTTTTTTATATTTTCATTTTATTGCTTACAAGTCAAGTAATCTCAAACTCAAAAAAGAAAACAAAACACAGACAACAAAAGTAATAACTCTTTCTTAAGAGTTTTATTAAAAATATTTCTCAAACAATAACAAGTTTTTACTTTTATTGTTGTTGATTATAGAGCAATAACAATGGATATTTTGACAAACAATATTTTGTTTAGCATGTATATATATATATATACGTATATATATATTTTTGAAGGCAATTATTTTATAGCCCAGTATGGAAAGTAGTCAATCTTACTTTCTCGTTCAAAAATGTTGTTTGTGTTTCTTTATTTTGCTTCAGAAAGGAGGCTTCTCCGTTGTCCATTCATTTTATGCGTATGTATTTTATTTTATGTAGTAGTACTACGTAGCAACGTAATCCTTTCATTTTCATAACTTGTCATAAAATTGTAAACGAGATTAAGTGTGGATTGTTATGTTTTGTTTTTTTTTTTTTATTTTTATTTTTTGTTTTGTCTAGTATAATTACATTATGTTTTGTTAACTGGAAGTACAACATAAATGTTTTGACCTACATCGTTACTACTGTTAGGAACATTCTTCTACCTTCAGTGTACCTTCATTGCAATAGTAAATTAATTTTCTTTATTTTTAATAGTTCCCAATATAGAATTCGATGCAAAAATTACTGAACAATGTTTATATTATTGATTTCCCTTTTGTATGGCCAACTAGTTATGTTTTCAAAAGTACAAGTCTGTGATAAAAAAGTCAATGACAACTTTTCAATAAAAATCAAAAAAAAAAAAAAAAAAATTATAAATTACAAGTGGTTGTATTGACGAATTTTGAAAATACAATAGTGATAAAATCTACCAATTGTATCAGTTTTCTAATATTTCCACTAACTTCCATCTGGTAGATTGTTGTTCAAATACATACGATTTAAACTTTTTGTCATTACGTTGTAAGCCTGTTTCTGCAACTAGTAACAATCGGCGAATCGCCACTTTCTATTTATTGCTAAATACAAGCACATGCAGTGTTGCCAAATTAGCATTTTTAGTGCTAGCATTTTTAGTGCACATTTTTAAACTCGTTTAGCACAAAAAAGATGTAGCACCTATCAGTTTTTTGAAATTTTTAATTTGTTTCAATTTTTTGTCAACAATTTTAATATCATCCAAACAATTGCCGTTTTTTGATTTCAAATAGACATATTGAAGTTTACGTATGGTTTACACGATGGAAATTTGATTTTCCAATGTGTAACCATTAAACGGAGCTGTATAGTCTGATTGGCGTATCGGTGAAAAATTCTGTCTTGCAAAAATCTTGGTTCATTTGATTAAAAAAATATCATAAGATTTTTCCAATTTAAAATGAAATGTTATTAATTTCAAATCAAATATTACGAATTTCAATTGAATTTATTTGAAAGTTGAATGGAATATTATAAATTTCAAATGGAATTTTAGTAAATTCAAATGGAGTTTTATGAATTTCCAATGGAATTTTACGAATTTCAAATGGAATTCTGCGAATTTCGAAAGGTGTTCTAGGAATTACAAATGAAATTTTCGAATTACAACTGATATGTTATGAATTGTAAATGGAATTCTCGAATTGCAAATTGTATGTTATAAATAACAAATGGAATTCTCGAATTACATTTGATATGTTTTGAATAACATGTGAAAAAGGTGTAGATTTCCTTCCCCATATTTACGAGGGCGGTTCGGAAACCTCTTAACCTATTAATGAAAGAAAATGGTTTTATTTTTCAATATAATCTCCTGAAATTGCAATACACTTAAGTCCAACGCTTTTCTAGTAATTCTATCCCTTGATTAAAATAGTTTTCCTCGTACTCTCGTACTTTAAGTCGTTTATATTACCCATTTTTAAAACACTCTTGTGCGCTGGTGCGTTGTCTTGATGAAAAACTATTTTTTTTTTTGTTTTTGTAATGTAAGCCAGGACGTTTTTCTCGAATTTGTATATTTAATGGACCCAAAAGGTTCCAATAGTACTCTGAATGTATTGTTTTACTCCTTTGCAGTCAGTCAATCAATAAAATACATTTGAAGTCCCAAGAACCCGTTGCAATAACCATACCAGCCCATCGAATTGTTATTGCCTTCTTTGGGGCACTTCCTCCAGCTTCAGTCCATTGTTTGGATTGTTCTTTTGTCTCTGGAGTATAATAGTGGATCCATGTCTATTCAACAGTTATGAAACGACGTTTAAAATCGATTCAATTTCGCTTAAAACGATCCATCGTGCAGAAAGCTTTTTCATCTGTAGTTCTCCATGCAACATTAAATGTACTCGATCATTTGAGATGCCCATGATAATAGCAATTCCACGCACTTTTATTCGTTGATCATTTAATACCCCATCATGCACTTGGGCTACAATTTCTGTTTTTGTCACTGTTTTTGGACGTCCATCTTCACGTGGTTCATCTTCAATGCTTGTACGACCACGTTTAAATTCAGCAACACATTTTTTACTGTTGCATATTAAGGAGAACTTTCACCTAACACATTTACAATGAATTTCTTGTTTCTTACTCAAGTTTTGGTAACACTAACCACATGTAATATTGGTAGTTGTGTTGTGTGTGCCTATGTTCTTCTACAATCAAAACAATGTTACTGGTTATTTTTCAGTTACTATGACGAGTAGTTAGAAAAGTTGTTTAGAAGTTTTTTCTTTTTTTTTTGTATTTCACAAAAAGAAGCATAATAACGCATTTCAACAAAAGAATATGTAACTTCTACAGTTTGCATAGCTGTGCAAATCAAGTTCTGTTGTCCTGCAGCAAGAAGTTGTAATTAAATTCATCAACTGCAGGTTCACATTGTTCTGTGTCATTGTCACCAAGTAATCACAAACCACAATTAAAGTGTTGCAAAAGGGAACTTAACAAATTTGCATATAACGCAAGTGACCAAAAAACTAAAAAGAAAATACATACATACATATATGTATGTCTTTTAATTGTCAATGTAGAAAACTAGGCGAAGGCAACTATAGAAAATAAAAGTATACTTTTAGGCAATTATACTACAATCTTCAGCTTTGTTGTGAAAGTAATTAGAAGGTTTTGGGATTTAGGCGAAACGAATATTTACATCCTATATATAGGCTAACAATAAAATATATATTTTTTCTTTATTTTCCTGAAACGTTGCTGCTCTTGTACTTTCTAAGCTCCGTTCGTCAATGATATATACTTTAAATATAAATTCCACAAGTATGTTTGATTTTGTAGATTATATCACAACAGAAAAATTGCTGATTTACTTTGTAGAATAAAAATAATAATAATGAAGTACAAATAACGGGGAATAATTCCACAATCCCAGAACTTAAATTATATTTTTAATATTTTATGGAAATAACCGATCATTTGCATCAAACACTTTTGTGAACAAAGTGATTGAACTGAGTCACTGTCAAAGAAAATTGTGTATGCACACCAAACACCGTTTCGATGTTGGCAAGGACGACAGTTTCGTTTAGGGTACATTTCATTGGATGTTAGTGGCTCCTTTGTCATTTACTCCATTCCATGTGAACACTCCCTAAATGACTAAAGCCAATACGCATCTAGACTTTGTTAATAGAAGGAGTATATGGAATTTTCTCCCAAGCAACATCTGCACTTTCTTTTCAATTAAATTTCGATATACGATACTAATTGCACAAAAATCTGAAATCCTTTTTAATCAATCACAGCAATGAGTGGTGGGCCAACATGGCTATGGTGTGCATGCATTTATGTATATGTCTGAGTGTTGTTATCCTTTCATTGTGTACGATGGCCTCAAATGGTGTTAATTTTGTCAAAGATACGACAGCAACGTACGAACGTATAAATGAGATACTAAACAACATCAATGCCAACAGCAACAACAAGTACAAGTACAACAAGAGTATTATTATTTTTTTTTTTTTTTGATGTTGACAACGAACGACACTTCCAAAGAATGTAATGAAATACAATTTTATTGGAAAAGTTTCTTTTTTTCGGGTTCCTTTATTGTGTCATGCCACAAAATAAACAGACGGATTTAGATTCTTTATCTAATAAGCATACATATGTGAGTGTATGTGTGAAAGTGTGTACGTGTGAGTGGATAATATGTCTGTCGTTTTTGTGTTATGAGTAACAACAAAGTGTTAATAAAGTATGAAAGGGTAAAAGGGATTTAAGCACATCATTATTGTTGGAATTATAGAAACACACACAAAGGCATCACCACAATAAGGAAACACTAGCGAACGTGTGGCGAAATTTTGAAAGTTTGCCAAAAATTGAGCTGTTGTTGTAAATAATATACTCACGTTTATGATCAAACTTTGAACGACTTTTAAATCTGTTTTGGCCATTTTTCCCATAAACGGCCAATGTCTTAGTTGGCTGATGAGTTTTGTTTTTGTAGACGAGATGTATAACTTTGTCGTTTATTAAAAATTTGAAATTTTTATAGATCATATTTGAAACATGTTATATAAGAATTCTCATTGACTTGGCTTAGTTTTCAACTATTAACATTTAATATTTTATTTACACAGAAAAACTTAAATTAGAATTGGCAATTTTGAAATAAAAAACGACGCGTAATTGTCAAGTAAAAAATATCAACCGTACAATTTTTAAGCCAGGTTCGACTTTTGAAAACTTAGTTGTTCGTATGTACCCTTTACTGGTACATACCAATTGTATGTATAAAACCTAAATTGCTATGCAATGGTTCAAACGATGTTTTCCAAATAAATTCCAATTCCCAATTTTTCTCCGGCGCCTTAGCGTTCAAAGCCACCTCCTTATCTTCCTAAGGTTGCACAATATTCAGTTGTATGTGTATATAATCTGTATTTTCAGAAATACCATGTCTTCCTCAATCGTTCAATTAATTATTAGATTTTAAGTAAATAAAATTTAATTTTTAGTCTGTTTTAATTAGAGTTTGGTTTGATTAATTCGACTACATTATACTTTTAAACTAATTTTCCAGAATTTTTGTTCAAACTTACAAATTTTCCTTTTTTTACCAACCAACAACCTTGGGGATTTTTTTTCTAAAATTTTAGTTTTTCGTCTTGCAAACTATGTCCTATGTTACTGCTGGATTTCTTTCTATTTTGGAAATAAAAAAGCGACATAAAAACATTTCAATTCTCTCCACTTTAATTCCCAAAACCACTTGCAGGTACAAGAATGAGAAAAAATGTAGATTTGTCACAAAATACATTGGGAAACCAATAAAAACGCAATGTCATACCAGCAAACATTGATGTGGAATCCCCCTGTCACCAATTCAAACCAACGACAAAAAACATTAAACCATCAGCAGCATCAGAACCCACCAATGGCAAGTACCCATCCACCCACCCACTCACTGGAATAGATAACCACATCTCAACAAGCATTGAGATCTGTACATAAGAACAGATGAAGCAAAAACTGACAGCTGAAAAATTCTGACTTACAATTTTGAACTATACCCACCAGTCGTCCAACATCAGAGCAATCCACCCATCAACTGATATATTGGCAATAGTCAAACAAACAAAACAAAAAAAAACCCGAACAACCTGGCATATGCCGCCATATGGATTTAACGCTTTCAGGTTCGTTTTTGTGTTTAGATCTTTTTGTTGTGTTTGCGGTAGTTGGCCACAACAAGCGTAGTGACATTGAGCTGGCGTTACTTGGCCGTTGAGTGTGTGCTGGGGGTTAGGCGTTTTATGTGTTTCAGTTGTGCACAGAAACCGGTGGTTAAAACTCCGATTTGTGTCCAAGGTTTAGGGATTTTGTGGCAATTTCAAACAAATTGCAGTTTTCTGTTATGTTGGTGTAGTTGTTTGACGAGTGCATTCACGTGCTAACCAGTGTCCATTGCTATCATTTGAAACATCGATTTGGTTGGGGTCGGTTCTTTTTTTGTTAAAAAAAGAATTTCTTTGTCATAGATTTTATTTCATTTATTTGGATCGCATTGATTTTTACATTGATTTTCTAGTATGCACAAAGGTCACAAATTCCAATCTAAACGCGAAGAAAGAGAACCTAGGTTGTCCACTACTTACGATTTATGAGATATCTTTAAAAAATAATCAGACCTTATAGTGTAATTGGATATATCCTTAGCATTATACCTTAAGACATGTGTGGGGAAATTCATGTCATCTTAGAAGATGTGAAAATATAGTCTCTATGGGTGAAAAACTTTTGATGTCGGTATAGGTGACAAAGTTTTTAAATTTCACGCGTATTTTATTATTTTCACACTGTTATCTAAAATTTTAATATTTTGACTCGCACTGCATGTCATAAATGGAACAAACCGAACGCACTAAATCCTAAATTTTTATTTTGATCATTTTGTTGTAGTTGTTGCTATTGTGGATATATTTTGCTGATCATCCAAAAATCCCTTTTAACTAAATGGAAAGCACTTTAAAATTTCCTAGCGGTTGAAGTATTTTTGTTTTTCTAGTTTGCGCCAGTCATGGCAAACAACAACAAAATTTTTCTTGCATACAAACCAGCGGTTGAACATTTATTCTGGCCTGGCGTTTCTATATATTTATTCCCGGGGAAAACTTTTACGAAATGCACACAACATGCGGTGGCTAAAAAGCACATTTGAGGTCACTAAGAGTGAATGTGCAACACATACTTCGGATTTTCCGAATGCATGTTCAATTCTGTAGCTGTGTTATAGCTGCCCCTCTCCATTCGTTTACAATTTAGTTGATGTTTTACTGTTAGTTTTGTAGTTGTTGCTGTTGTTGTTGCCGGTTGGTTTCCGTTTCTTTGGTCCACCATTGAAAGTTTGTTGGCCATTTCTATTATTTGGCTGGAGCAGCAGTGTGTTGCCGTCAACATCTGGTGTTTGGCCATGCATCCATAGCCGTGGCCATATCGACATACACTCCCATACGGATTTAAATGGCTTTTCAGACATTTTGCACTACACTTTTTTTCAGTGCTGTTTTTTTGTTCGAAATTTCCATTTCATTCATTTTACCGCTTTTGGCTAAATTGAATGAAATATGAGGCATTTTTTGAAAAGTTGTTGTCGGGTTTTATTGTTTGTTGTTAGTCCATAAAAAGCGGGCGACTCAATAGAGGGTATGAGTGTGGGATGGTCATTGAGTGGTCTCGGGATATATGGAGGGTAATAGGAATTTCTGGAGGCAGAACTGGCAAATCTTTTACAAAAGAGTTTACTGTTTTTTTCCTTGTTGGGATGGATTATTCATAGTCAATTTCGATACTTTGTGTTTTTCCAAATCCAAGTCTTGCTTGCAAAGCAAAATATCGCATATTTTACCTCTTTAAAAAATTATTTTGCAAGTCAGTTCTATCATTTAAAATTGCCCAGATTTCTATAAATGCAAATCTATTCAATACTAATTCTGTGTCTGCCCAGTCTGCCACATAATCTATTTCTACCCACATAATCTAACCTGAAGAAGGAATATTTAAAGCTGTCTTGTCATTATTATTCCATCACATCATGAGGTGAATAGATTGTCCGGAATTATTTCTATTTTTTCTCAAATTTTAGTTGATTGTTGAGTCATCAATGTATTGCTAATACAATATTTCGTGATGATGACAGCTGGAGCATTAGTAAAAATAACAATGGATACTCTAACAATAGCATCTGCGGAGATTTTTTTTTATCATTTTTGCACAAATCCTTTCTGGGATTTTGATGTGTATGCTAAAACAAAAATAATGCATCTAACAGTAGATAAAGTTGCTAATACTCACTTTTGAAGCTAACTGTTTCAATGCTGGCTTTGGAAGTTTTTTTTTCAAAGGTCAAGGAATTATAATAAAAGGTTCAAGGGTCAGCATATATATAAATAATTAAGTGTATATAGCTCCAAGTGAGGTGCTTTAAAGATTGCCACTTTTCTCAAGCTTTAAAAAAAAATAAGGATGTATATCCAAATCTTTGCATTAACAATATATCTGCTACACTTGAATGTTAAGATTAAATAAATATAGAAAATCTTTCCCATGCCACCTTCCATGTTGACTAACCTCACATATTCCATGATTCCAGATATATTTTCCCATATTTCGATTAATAAATGTTCATAAGAAAATAAATAGTTGTAGAAATTTAAAATTGTCCTCAAATGTTTATATTGAATATTAAAGAGGAGGCTTTCAAATGTCACAATCTTTATTCACCTATGTATTAATGACTTCGCACAGTGAAGTTCGATAATAACTTATCTAAAATGTTTGTATTAATTAAAGCTCCTATTTTCCAAACCATTTTTCTGGAGTAAGCATTTACACCAAACGTTTTTGATATTTTACATAAAAAGTCTTGGTTCAGTTGATCCTATAAATATTGGCCGACCATTTTCAAAACATCAATTTTAAATAGTTGGCATTATCCATAATCAGTGTAAAATTTGTGATGATCCGCTTAGAATAGAAACCTTTAGAGCCACTTGGAAATCATATAATAATAAGGTTTTAGTTCCATTCCCTAAATATCACCTGATTATCACCGAAATTTGAAGGTGCCGTCCTTGGCCATAACGTGAACTTCCTTTAAAATTTCTTAGCGATCCGCGTTACTTTTTGACCTTTTAGTCTGGTAATGGAAAAATTAATCATACCAAAGCACGTAGAAATCTGTGTTTACCTTATTATAACTCCCACATACGAGCACATACAACAATATAATTGGTTCCATTTTAAAGGTCAAGCACTCCTCTTGGATATACTATCAACTTCTCGGGTCTATGTCCTTCAGGAGCAAATACAGACGCCTTAGAATAGAAATTTGTGTCCTTTATCACACAAAAGTCTGGGTATATTTAATCCGCTAACAAATCCTAGAGCGACCAAAAAACAGACAAAAATAAAGTTTTTGGTCCATTTCATCCCCTAACAACGGGTCTGTGGCCAGGACCCGTTCTACATGCAAAATTTCGTGATGGTTCATAACTGTGGCCTGTATCTTGTGTACAAATTATAATGGACACAGTTTGATTTTAATGTTATTTAAAATCGATGACTTTAATTCATAAAGTTTCGGCATTTCTAACTCGACTGCACTCGGTACAAAATATAAAAAATTATGTATTCTAAAAGGATTTACTTTAAATATGAACATAGCCGTTTCGGGATAGGATATGTAACATCTATTAATCAAACCATTATCCGTTCAAACTCCACAAGTGTGGAAGTGCATATGCTGCTAGACTTTCATTTGATTTAATAACTACGAAATGTCCTTTCTCGGCATTGAAATCGAACAGCAAACAAAAACATTCCATATTGATCCGATTATAAGATAGGGTTAACCTAGCTTTCCTATCAAGAGAGAAAAGTATTATTTAAATGACAATATGTACGCTGCCTATTCTGAATATTTCCAATCCATACATACAAATTCGACAACAATTATGTTTTGTGGTAACTTTTTTTCTGTACATTTACCAACACCTCCAATATACTGCAAGTATACCGGAAATATATTCATAGGTATATGTATTTTTGACAAAACTTAACAATTGACCTCTGTTATTTTGCAACGATACTCTTTTCTTGGTAATTCAATTTTTTTGGGAAAAGAAATCCTTTTATTGTCTTTATATTTTGCAACAATGAATGATGTATTTGCATTGCCTAGTCTTGTGTCGTCTTGTTGTATACTGGCACTTGTATATTTTTGCATTAATTGGTAGCCCATTGAAAGAATATTAATCAGAGAACATGTTCGGCCTGCTATCCACAGATATCAACAAAGGCAGCAACTACAAAAACCCATAAATCCCAAATAGATTTTTTTAAAGTGAATTGGGAAAATTGACATTGTGCCTCTGCAATATTTTCCTAAGAATGATTTGTGAGAACGAGGTGTGAGATTAGCCTTAATTGGCCAAAAATGCATGGCACATCTTTGACCTGGGAATTTGAATATTCAATAGGATTGTGTGATATCAGTGCTGCTGTGTCTGCTGTCCAGATAATTTACAATTGATATTGCCATATGAAATGAAATATTTCTATCTCTGGGCCTGACTAAAAACACATTTTAAAGTTTCAATTTGGAGCTTGTTCCAATCGGTTTTTTTTTATTCTTCTTATTCTCTTTCTGATTTCATTCTCTCCTTCTATCTTCTATCCAAGGAACAGTTGCAAACATGTCCTAAATGGAGAATGTGTCGCCTGCAGTATGAAAACACTCTGTAAAATATTTAGCTTGTTATCAGTTTGGCCTAATTTTCTATGTTCCAGTCATTATGTCCAACTAAAGTAGAAATAAAAAGCAAACCTACGCCGCCTCTTGAGAATCTTTTGCTTGGCATATCGCACATAGCGAGTGGCAACATTGACTAAAAACGCAAGGAAAGGAATACTGAAGAGGAGACATCCATGTAAAGGACATGTTAAATGCCCAAAGTTTGTAAACTATTCGATTTCATTATTCATCTTTACTCCAGCTACCGTGTTTTTTATTGTTCAGCTGCGGGACATACAATTGCTGCTTGGTCGGATGTTAACTTTGTTTTTTTTGGGCCATGCAAGTGAGTGTTCTTACAGCTCCACCGGTTACCATAGTAATTATCGGCATGAATAATCAGAGGGGATGTGGTGCATGGTGTTCGCCATTGTCGAAAAAAAGCTGCGGCGAAAAAAAACAACTTTACCCAGTTCCACTATTTGTTGTCCTTATTTAATTTGAGTGTAGTTTACCAAAGTGCCACGCGCAATTTCCCCGAAAATTATGCTTAAATAAAAGAGCGCAGCATAGCTAAACTTTACTGGTTGTTCCATGGTGGCAGCATGAGGTTGCCCTGTGGCAAGTGATTATTTCGAGATGGGAATTATTTTGCAGCGAACAAAAGCAGGACAAAAAAACGTTATTAAATTTCTACCATTTTTTCCCAGCGAAATGTATGAGGAGTTTTTACAGTTTTCCGTTTTAAAGTAAACGTTTATAACTAGTTTGGAAAAGTGCGAGGGTTCGGTCATAAAGTGTTGTCATGAGGGGGTTATTCTACGTATTCCATCCATACATAATCGTACTATTAAAGTCTAGCAGACTTGGCAAATTCTAATAAGGTTGAAAATCAAAATCCTACTATGAACGGGATACAAATTGAATCGAATATTTCATTCTGTTCTCAGAACCATTTTTCCAAACTCTTTACTTGTCCAATTTAAATAAACGTTTCTTTGCTACTTTAAACTTTCCATCTAACCTTCGTACGATTGTTAAAGGCTCACTTGACTACAGTATGCAAAGAAAAATCTTCCATTTTCCTACGGCACTTTAACAATCTCACAAATTCTTTAGATTACTTGAGGCAATAAAAGGGGTCACATTTTGTGTAGCCACTCATTAAAATTTAATAAACAAATGGACATTTGAGAAATTTGCCAACATTTGATAGCAATGCTGGTGTTGCTGCTGCTGAACTTGAGGCGTATCTCTTGGAAGATGACAAGGACACAATGTGGGCCAACATTAAATTTCCGTTGGCAAACTCCAATGGAGAAATTTAAAACGCCACCAAGACTAATTAAAATAATTTCCTTACTTTGTAACCTCACTCGACGAGGCAAAGGAAGCCAGGAACTACTGAATCAACACCCAGTTGCAACGGCAACAGCGGCAAACAACTTTTGTCTTGTCTCTCTCTTGATATCCAACCACAATGACACATGGTGCTCGACTGCAACAATAACTGGCAACGTTCACTGGTGTCGTTGTTCCATTTCACCGGTTCAACTGAAGTTTTCTTGTGCATTCACTTTGGCCAGCCTTTGATGCAGCCCACTTCTCGCAAGGATAATTGTATGTATGCGTGTGTGTGCACAGAGGTGTGAGTAAAATGCCAGGACAAAGGCAAATAACCAAAGTGCAAAGCCACAACTAGACCTAAACATGCAACCTCATGCGTCGTAAATGTCATGTAATTGTTAATAAAGCGCCATGAATTTGTAGACCTTCGGACCCATAGCAACAGCGGCAGAATTAACGACACCAGTATTTACTTAGACCACTCGGAATGATTACATGCGCCAGCCGGTAGTGTGTGTGCAACGGAACTGTCTCTCAAGAAATAGGGTAAAATATTTAAATAACCGCGTTTGCCGTTACTTAAGCAAGGCACAGTGTTACGAATTAAAATTGGAATATATTAAGTTTCGAAAAATTTTAAATTCAATTAAATACAAAAATCTGCATTTATATACATTTTGCAGATAGAATATATTTTCTTGAGAAATTTAAACGCTGGTTCATATGGTGGAGTGTGTCACTTTGCAAGGCCTTTGAAAGTGGAAAATGTTATTCTATTCTCAATATTTAAGATTGAGCGTTGAAATTTTATTAATATTTCTAGATTGTCTGTTATTGTGATATATTCTATATATATTTTACCACATTATTTTCGCTATTTTAAAGGTTTAGGCAACTTCTGCTGCCGAAGATTTTTCTAAATTATTTTGTTGTATTTGCCTTCGAAGTACTCTGTTTTCATTTGTATTCTCCTGTGCTCAGTGCTCAGCTAAAAACCTCCGAGTATTAAGTCTCAGGCAAATTAAAAATGTTTGTCAGCCATATTGGATCCGCCATTTTGAATTTTCGAAAGTTGACTTCAGATTCGTAACCTGTAGGTAGTATTCCTTTAGAAAATGTCAAAAACCCAAAAATCTATTTTTTTACCAGAACAACTAGGCATAACCCTTTACTGAAAACGATTTACGGGGATGTGATTTCATTTGAAAACTTGCTACAATTGGGAACCTAAAACGTCAAAATACTAATATCTTGGTTGGAAAATGTGAACAGGATATTGTAAATGCAATGTTCTGTCAGAAAGGTGAATATGAGAACCCGTTGTAATTTTTCTTGTTAAGTTCTTCGAATCAAAGTTGCTGTCCAATATCATACCATTCCAAATACAGTTAAAAATTCTAGACCATTCAACTCAGAAGCATATAACAGCTAAGAAGAATTTTCCTGTGCTAACCTAGAATAGAGTAGGTCATATTCATTTGGCTTGGAGTTGAACTCTTGTTGATATTTATACCACTGTGCAGAGTTGCATTGTGTATATAATCGTCATTATGAAAAGTATTTGTTCAACAAATGATGTCATGGCATTTTTAATGAGCTCAGGATATTTTCCTAAAATTTTAAATAACACATCCATTCATACAACGAAAGCAAGGGAATCTTAAAGTTAAACAATGCGTATTCTAAAATTTAAGAAACATAACGGAATTATTAGGCAGTAGCCGTTCCAAGTTTTAAGAATTTCAAAATGTCCACTCGAATATTTGACAAAAGGTCTGGTTGTGCTCTCGGCAAAAGTTAATTAGTCGTTACGACCCCGTGTCACACCTGCCTCGTGAGTATTATCCTATTGTCATTTTAGTGTTTTTCCGACTACCGACTTCTTTCTTTTTCTACAGTTTTGTTCTACCTTCTTCATTTCTTTCACTTTTTCCAATTCAATTTCACTTCGTGTCATTCGTTAAGCCTTTCTACATTTAGAATGCAGTCGTGCATGTGTGCGTAGTACAACAAAAAAGCTTTACAGCTATTTCCTGTTGACAATCTCCTTCTTAATATAATGTTTGTGTGTTTTTTGTTTGCTTGTTTTTTCTTCCTTCCAACAAAAATGTGCTGAGATTTAGTTACTTCCGGCTTTGCCACTAATACAGATAAGCGAACTGAGCAACATTTTAAATCTGTTGAAATTGACAGGAATCTAAGGAGAAAAAGGACTTTGTTGTTGTAACTAAAATTGAATGTCTGTCTGTGCTGCAGATAAAATATATTGAAAATTAAACAAAAAAGTTTTCAGTATTGAAAAAAATCAAATGATTGATTTTATCTCAAATATTAAAAGAGCACAGCTTCTAAGTCAAACTCCTTGCAAAATTATAAATTCACTTTTTGACATTGCCACCAAATAAACAACAGACTCCTGAGTAGACAATTGAATTACACAAAAAAGAGTTAATTGCTTATCACTATACGGACGTTACGATTTGTAAATTAATAATATAATACGGTTCTAGGCAACCGAATTCAACAATAAACTCAAAACAACATTATCATAGAGTTTCTTAAATTAGCTCACCCATTACGACATATATTTTATATTTTCACACAGATCAATATCATATCTCAAAGTAAACAGCGCAAAAGCTAAATCTAACATCATTACGAACGTAATGAGAATTGTGCCTCCCAGCTAAATATATCGAATGGATGGATGGATTGGACTTATGATTATCATTTCCACGGCAACATGAAAATGTACCTTCATTCTTTTATAGAATCGCCACAAATGCTACAACATACTTTTGTATGTATGTGAGCGTACGTATGTGCATGTCTATGTACATGACATACGAATTAGCTGCATTATCCATTGTGTAGCTGGAAGCTAATTAGTAAGCTAATACAATTGGCAGACAAAAGACAAACGCCGCCAAGAAATTTCAAGTGTAAATTAAGGATAATTTTTGGTGCTGAACTTCTATGCCAAAGGAAATATAATATTGGATACCCAAAGAGAACAACAGCAACGGAAACAGCAGCAACAACAACAACATCGACACGAACAAAGCTTGCGATTTCATACAAAGCAGACAGCCAGCAATTCCAACGGTAACAGCAACATTTGACGTCACCAACAAGCGAACAGAAACAACATAATCCTTGCAGTTGTGTAACAGGGCATATGGTTCGGTTCGCTTCCTTGGATTGTATGTGAATGTGTTCTAGGATGAGTTACGCAGAGGGGATGTGGCGCGCAGAAAGGTCTTCGCATACTTAACATCACACCAATTTTGCTTCGGGGATACAACAAAGATGATTTGCATTGTCTTGGTTGCTTGCTCCAAGGAATCGCTGTGACACAATGATGACGACAATGACGCTGCATTGTAATGCCACCAGGCTCCAGCTGGAGTTTCGGATTATGTTCGAGAGCAAGATTTATGTATGGTAGAAGGCTAATTAGGTGTAAATGCTAACAGACACAATTGTTCTTTTTGTAATGGTGTTAAGTTGCCTTAGCACACTCACTCGCACACACACACGCTCATAGACAATGGTGTACTGCAACATGCCTAGACGAAATGTTGAAATTATGTTGAATAAAACGCAAAAAGTTTTCCGTTGTTACGCTAATAGCAAAAGCTATAAGTCAGCATTGTATGACAAGCAAATGGCGAGACCTAACACTCGTCGACATGCTGCAGAGACAAAACCACAGAACACTGCGCTATTGAATAGGTCCTGTTATTATTGTTGTAACCGCGGGTAGCTGAAACCGTAGCAGCAGCAGCGGATGGGGCTGGGTGTTGGTAACGCCAAACACATATGGAAAACTTTAGAAAAACTTGCCAATTCGTTTGGGTTGTTTTGTTGAATGCACAAAAAAATTTCATTATTTAACCGGAGAAACTTTACAATTCTAATGTTTGTGTGTGTGTATGTTGTTGTCATAAAACCACAGTTTTGAAATATAACTGCCGTAGGCATATAAATTAAGAATTATATTTGTTTCTTTGCAATTGATACTACTGTTGTTTTTGATCACAATCAATAATAGAGGTTATAGGATAGAATAACAAGGTGTGAAAGTGCAAGTATACTCAATTAGAATTTTGTGTAAAATTATTGGAAAACTTTCAAAGACATTGATGTTTGCATGATGATTGGATCTGTGTTGCAAATAAAAATTTTAATTCTTTCGGAGATGATTTTACCAGTTGATTAAATTGATGATAAAACCCGTTAGCAAAAGTCCAAAGTAGGAGGAAGACGAGTTTCCAAATTCTATTTCATATTTCGAAATAAAATAAACAAGTAAAAACGGTGTTAAGTTTGCCCCAGTCGAGCTTTTTATACCCTCCACCATGAGGTTAACAATCAAAATATCTAAAATTAATGGGGGCTCCCTGGAGAAATCTTATGTTATGATAGGACCTTGAACATTCCAAATAATATGTCAGAAAAAGATGATTGAAATTCTCAAAATATGGAACTATAATAAAAAGGAGTTCAATATTGATATTTATACCCTACACAACTATGTTGTCAGGGTATTATAGCTTTGTGCAGCCCCAAAAGTTTGTAAAGCCGCGAAATATTGGTCCTAGACCCACCTTTAAGTATACCGATCGTCATATCTCGACTAGCTGAGTCGATCTAGACATGTGTGTCCGTCCGTCCGTCTTTCCATTATAATTTGCAAACACGATACAGGCCACAGTTATGGACCGTTAGATTTTCATGGAAGTTGTGTAGGGTATCGTATGGTCGGCCCCGTCCGACTATACTGCTCCACTCACTGGTTTTGGTATTGATTTTTGGATTTGACAGACAATGAGAATACAAAATACCAAAAATGTGTCCAAAATATAAGAATACCGACGTGGGGTCAATGTGAATAATTTTAAGTGCGGAGTTGTGGTACCGTTATGAAAACCTAAAATACCAAATTAGAACCATTTTGATAGAAAACATGTCAAAAATCCCCATATTTGGGGGTGTCATATTATGGAGGCTATCCTTAAACTTGGGTCATTATTGTATACTTTAAGTACGAAAATGTGCAATGAGAATCCAAAATACAAAATTACAGTCAATTTGGTTTGAAAACGTGTTCAAAATCCCCAATATACCGAATATGGGGGCTAGCCTGAAACTTGGGTCAATATTACTAATTTTCGTTACGGATATGTGTTATTCAATGCGAACCCAAACTACCAAATTAGAGCCAATTTAGTGAAAAGAAACTTGTCCAAAATACCTAATACTGGTAGGAACCGTTATATGGGGGCTTCTACGAAACTTGAGTCAATATTACAAATTTTCGGTGCTGAGATGAGCTTTACAAAGAGAACCCAAAATACAAATTTACAATAACGATTATTGGCGGTTATCGTTATATGAGGCCTACCCTGAAACTTCGGTCAATATTACAAATATTTGGTACGGATATGTGTTATTCAATGAGAACCCAAAATACCAAATTACAGCCAATTCGATGGAAAAACGTGCCCAAAATACCGAATAATGGGGTGAACCGTTATATGCGGCCTGCTTTGATACTTCAATATTAATATACCTTAAGTATTCGGTTGGAAAACATGTGGGCTACACCAAAACGGGGACCGATATATCTCATTTGTAATACCAAACTTCCTTGGAGTACTAGCAATGTCTGTGCAAAATTTCAGAGCAAAGGCACGAACAACATCCGCCAAATATTGCAGAATTTCACCCAAAATGTATATGTTTTGTGTCGCTATTGAATAGTACTCTTCATAAGCTTCCCTTAGATACCATAATGGCAGGGTGGAATAATCCAAGGAGGCACAACGGTCATTGAATTTGTTTATTCTGTTACACTTAGATGTTAGATTAAATTATCCATCTTAAGATTAAGATTAAATTATCCATTATCCATCTTAAATAGATTAACAGATTATCCATAACAGTTTTATCACCTGGCATAAGATATATTTTAGAATTCTAGATATATATTTTTTTGGAATCCAGAGATTCTGTCTAATTTTTCGTAATTTAACCCGATTTTAGACCTCTCTAAATTGCGATATGTTGCGTTACTCTCCCCTATAATGTTCCTTTCAGTCAGACCACTTCTACCACATCCGTTTCGTTTTCTTCAATGTAAAACTACCAATTCTTATATTTGGACAACCATCAGTTACCAAGTTTATTTAAAGTGTCAAACATGGCATGAACTTGCTGCGACTGTTATCCGAGTACAAAGTAGTTACCAACAACAACAGCAGCAGCAGTAGTAACGGTGCAATCGGAGGAGTTTTACTCAACACTTGGCCATCAGTGCTTGTAACCGCCACTCACAGTCATCCGAAAGGAGTCATGCCATTGGTCGCTCCTGCTGCTGTTGCTGCTCGACTCGACTGCACTCTATGACCACCATGATAATGTTCGTTTGGTTGCAGAGTATCGCAAGTGGAGAGCCTGACAGTTAAGTGGCAATGTAGTGGTAGATATCGGTGTAAACTTGAATGCTCTTTTTGCCATCATTTGATCATTGACAGCTAGTTAGCACTATCAGTAGTGTCAGGTGTTACCAATGGCATGTACAAAACACTCGACACACTGACAAACGCACACACACACACCACTACCAATACTCTAACATGGAACAAAAGTGAAAAAGTGTGTACCAACACACTAACACACAAAAAAATATTCTTAAAGCGGAAACGGAAGTAAGTGAGAAATGAGAAGATAATTTCAGAAAATTTGTCAAAAGGAAAGGAAAAAATTAGCAAAACAAGTTGTCGAAACTTTAATGTGCTACGTAACTGATGAGAGTAGAAATACCGATGTGCACCCCCATATAGACGAAATATGCAAGAGGCAAAGGTAATAGAGTATTGCACTATGACCTCTCTATATTTATGTACACTATTCAATTAATTTCAGGTCCCTCATTAGTAATTTACTACAAACAATGTCGGTTTATTTATTTATTCATTATTTTAGAAAAAATCTTTATTATAATAAATCATTGTTTATACAAATGTACAGAATATATATTTAGGTGCGATACTGAAATATAAATAATTACAAAATTGTGTAGATTTTTAAATGAAACTAACAATATGAATATTTGTAATGATAGAAATTCGAAACTTAAACTAAACTAAATTAATAATTAAAATAACTTCATTTTTTATTTGTTTATTGGCTTATAGATAAATTATTTACTAATTGTGTGCGAATCGACCGTACTCCAAATCATTCTGGTATTGTTGCTGAGAATTGTTCACTTAACGCCAGAACAAGTTGGTGTTCGTCAATATTCAATACTAGTTTCGGCTTAAATCTACTACAAAGTAATCACCAAAAAAACCTTTTATTCGAGATCGAATAAAGGCTTCATTTTACATGATACGAAAATATTCGAAAAAATAATAGCATTGAAAAATGTAGTTGCTTAATTAAAAATACAGCTGTGAGGTTTCGATATTGTTTATTTAACGGTAACCTTTAGACCCCCTCGTATAACCGCTTCTGCAGGTGGAAATCTTCGACTCTGATTGACATTTTTTCGACGTGTAATATTGGGTCTAGAGGTGGGTAGCTTTTTTGACGCTGTTGTGGGATTGGTATTTGTTGCTGATGTCGACTCAATGGATGACGAGGAAGAACTTCTTCCCGTTTCCACAAAAGGTCTATAGGTGCGGATTCCCGAATTAGACCTTACTGGCAGCAGTGTCACAAGTTTAGGTGTAGTCTCGGTCGTCGTGGCATCAGCAAAATGTGAAGATTTTAGCATTTCTTCATATTTAGTTGGATCTATCACTTCAACTTCAGCTTCGCCAACTACGGGAATGGCAGCTCCCACACCTTCAGCCGAAGTGTCGTCAATAAAGCTGGACATGGGTTTTATGAAAGGTTCTCTTCTCATCTCCAACGCCAACAGATCATCTTCTTCAGAAGTTAAAGCGGGTAGGGCTGTTGTTGTTGTGGGTCTCTTTGTAGTTGTTGTTGTCGTCGTTGTTGGGGTCTGTATTGTGGTACTAGTTGTTGGTGTCGTTCTCATGGTTGTGCTACTGGCTTTAATGCGGGATTCATTTTTCTGCGATTGTTTCAATTTGTTTTGCGAAAATGGTGGCTCCTTAGTCGGCAGACTTGTAGTTATTCCCAGTTTAGATGCCAAGGTATCGAATATGAATGAAATGTCCTGAATATTGGTGGCATTATTGATTTTGGTCTTGATGTCATCCAAGGTCTCTGATTCGGTTTTCTCTGTCTTCTCTACATCTTCGGATACCCACGCTTGCAGGGTGGTATTGAATACCTTGCGCATATTACCAGTATGACCGAAATGATTGGCAGCTGAACTGTTGACAAATTCCCATTTGGAGTGGGAGGGGAAGAGATTGGAATCATCCAGCATGGTAGGTGGTTTGCTATTGCTTGGACGATATTTAATACGCTTGGTCGTAACCGTTGAGGCCTTCGGTGTGGTAGTGGTAATGGTGGGAGCTAAGGTTGTAGTAGTAGTTGTTGTTGTGGTAGTTGATTTCACCGTTGTAGTAGTGGCAGTGATGGCGGGTGTTGTGGAATCTGTACTTTTCCGTTGATTAGCCAATTGATTGCGCTTTAAAATCAATTCTTTAAGATTTAAAAAGTTCGGTTTGCCAGGCGATGTTGATGTCGAGGTTGACGAATCCTCTTCAGATATTCTATTTGTTGTGCTGGAAACTTCTGTGGATTCGATATCATGCTCACTCTCTTTACTTGCAGCGGTGAATGAATCTTCTTCTGGTTCAATGCGAGATTCCAGTGGCTGTTCTTGTTTTGGTTTTACCTCATCCTTGGGCAAGTCTAACCAATCCATAAAGAATTCCCCAATTTTATCGGCCAGTTCGGATGTTACAGAGGAGCTATCGATTTCATCTTGTATGGGCTTTACAGTGGGTTCAATATTTTCTTTCGTCATTGCGGGGACAGTGATTGCGGTAGCAGTAGTAGGTCTTGCAGTTGTTATTGTGGGCATATCGATTTTTTCACTTATCTTTTGAGTCGCATTTTCCGGTTTCTTGGCCAATATTCCATCGCCCAAATGTTCGAATTTGTCATTAGCACTGGGAATGTCAAAGGGCAATTTGTTTTGTGTTGCCAAGCCAGGTGTTAGGGGTTTGAATGGTGGAATTACCACATCATCAATGAGAGGAACTGGTAGAGGATGTGGTTGCACAGATGCTCCAACTCCTAAACGTTCAATAGTTTCCGATGCTGGCATGAAAACAGGACTGCCAAAGCTGTGGTAGAACATCATGTCGTGGGGAGGTTTAGTTTCACTTGTCAATTCCGGTTTTCTGTAGGCGGATCCAAAGAAATTGGGCGTATAGGAATCCATGGCTGGCTTTGGTGGTCTGGGTTCTTCGGGAAGGAACGGCAATTCAATTTCATCAATTCGTCGACGTGGTGGTTCCTCATTGATGGCAATGGGCGGCAGTGGTGTCGATTGCAAAACGGTTGGCAGTGTCTTGGTGGGGAATGATGGCGGTGGGCCTGGTAAAAATTCGGGTACTTCACGATGTATTGGTCTCCAGGGTTGAGTATCCAAAACTGGTACCGAAGTGAAGAGGTTTTGATCTAATTTTGGTAGCATTTGAGGTGGGTTAGATGATGCTACTATTGAGGGATAAGTGAAGTGATTAAATGGGACGGAGGATGTTGGAATTCGGGTTGTGGTTGGCTTTGGTGTTGTTGTAGTTGATGTTGTTGTAGTAGAGGGAGTTGTGCTGGTTGTTGGTTGTGGCGTAGTCGTAGTTGGTTTTGGTGTTGTGGTGGTCGTTGTTGTTGTAGTTCTCTTTGTTGTAGTCGTAGTGGGAGCAGCAGTTGTTGTCGTCGTCGTTGTCGATGTTGTTGTAGTGGTTGTGCTGGTACTACTTGTGGTCGTCATTCTACTGGTAGTTGGTAGTGATTGTGGCAGAATTGTGGTGAGCTTTTCAATTCCAGGCTTCTTGGGTTTTACTCTTAGGGCATACGGGGTCACAGTCTTGGGTGCCAAGCTGCTGCTGCTGTGTCCATAGGCTCTAGTGGGGGTTGTTTTCTTGCGTTGCGATATATCCGCATCCGTTTTGGTTATTTCAAAGGATCCTTCGAATGAGCCTTGAATAACCGGGGCATTTTCAACATCAACATCGGGTTCATCATCAGGTGAATGGGGTTTGGGTGTCACACGACTTTTGCCAGAGGGTTTATTAATGAGAGTTGGTGGGCTGCCAGTTTTCTTCATTAAACGTTTCTCCAATTGTGTTTGGCTGGTGGGGACAGTGTGCTATGAAAAGAGTTGGATGATTATTAACGTGACATATTGTTATTATAGATTTTCGAACATACCGCATCCTTAAATAATGAAGCCGATTTAACCACCTGTTCATCCAGTATACGTTTCACTTCTACTGAATCCGAGTCAATGCGTAATGATTTGTACAATGATTTGGCTGTGGTGGTCTCCAAAAAGATAGCCTCCTTAATGTATTCCTCCACGTTGTGTATATTCCTAGATGGAGATGTCATTAATGGATTATTATGGATTATGACTAGTACAACATTTGACTTACTGTGGCAATTTCCTAACATCAAAGAATGCTCGGAAATTGACTTTTATTAAAGGTCCCTCTCCAAAGCCCCAAACATCCGTCCGGATGGGTTGCAGACCCTGATCCATTAACGCTCTATCCACAAAACGTTTATAAAATTCTATTTTTTGCTTATACGAAGATGTGTGATTATATTTAAGACCTGTAGAAAACATATCACCCTTGGCAATGCGGAAGGTACCTTCAAATCCCAAAACAGCTGAAAGGATGGAAAATAAATTTATTAGCAATTCAGAAAAGTTTACTATTCAACTTACGGTCCTCCATGTTGCCTTTAATGGAGCTAAAATAAAATGCCAATCCGGCAATGGATATCACGGCCAGTAGCACAATGAATGCAGCGGTGGTTAGAATTATCGAAAACGATCTGGTTTTCTGATAGTGCAAATGTGGTTTGGCGGAAAATGTTGAGGGCGCCAAATTTCGACCATCTCTCCATATGCCCCATGAACTGTTGTAGCCATACTGAGTGTTAAGGTTGTCAGTACTGTACGATGGTTGATTGTTCATGTGATAGTAGGCGCCCAATGAGGAACGCCTTCCTAGAGTATTTTGGTATGTGTAGTCATTGGACTGTAAAGAAAGGACGGAAAAAAGTAAATTAATATAAAAGAAAAATTGTTGTGATACAGGAATGTAAATTAATGTTATGATATGATGTTTTGACTTCTGAATAAGGGCTAATTTTGAAATATGTATTTTCTTTACCGAATATCATCATTGCAAATGCCATTTAACATTTTGGCATAACAATGCTTGTGATTTTTTGCGCCCAATAATAATTATTGCGTCCATTGTACCCTTTGTCATCTCGTAGTAGTCCCGCAATTGAAGCCATTAACAACTTAATATTTCTTCTTCTTGCTTTTGAAACCATTAAAGCCACTTCTTGCGAAGCAATTTTATTTTCTGCTCAATCATTATCGAAATGATGCTGTAATTATATTAAATCGCCACTAAGTTTCTAAGTCAAGTCATTCGTCTTGTCATGGCTTCTTTATGGTTATTTTGCTTTTCGGTTCATGACGTCGGCATTTTTCAGTTTCAGTTTTGCCATTATTTTATCGTAAATAATTGTGGAAAATATTTATTTTTTGCTTCCTGTTTATGACGCAATTTTGTGTGTTTACGGCTGATTGCTTCGGAGAATTTATGTTAAAAGGGTAATGGCCCTATTTGCAGATTATCTTTTAGAAAATATTATTGTATTTGTTGCTAATCGCTGTTGAAACGGTTAACGGATATTTGTCAGTGGAGTAAATTTTACAAATTATATATTCTTCTTTGTACTGATGGACGAGAAACAAAGTTTTCCCCATAGAATAATTTAACAATAAATGTTAGCAACAACAACAAAGTGATATTACTCTACAGCTCAGATAACTACACACTCATGCTCATTTAATGATATCATGACACGATGGCATAGTACATGTGAGGATCCATGCAAGCCCTGTCAATTTTCCAATGTGTAGCCATTGTATTAAAAAGCAAGTCCATTCTCAAAGGCCTACATAAGGCATGGATTTTTTAAATATTTTTTTCAAGGGCCTACATAAGGCGTCTGTTTTTATAAAATTTCTTTGCATTTTAATTTCCTTCCAGTGTACTGTTATTCCACAACTTTGTTGTTCTCATCTCAATAGCCCAACAATATAATGATGATGTACTTTAGAAACAAAACGTACGTTTGTTATTTCAGTTCAGTTCACTTCTCTTCAGGGTTAATATAATGTTGTACGTTTTATGGACTTCTAGTCATCTATAGTAAGTTAGTAATAATACTGACACTAACACACGTGCACACGTAGACCACAGATTAATGTTACTTGTCGTACGTTTCTTTTTCTCATCTGCTCCTCCGCCTTGGAGCGACAGCAGCAGTTGGCTGTGTGGAAGGAAGGAAGCAGGCAGGCAGGGAAGCTGGCAAAGTGCTACATTATGTTGTTACTCTATTTAAGCACTGCCTGACTTCGTATTTGGTGATTACAAGTGTTGGCATTTGAGTGTCAGAAGCTTGGGTTTTACCCAACATTGATTGTAACCCCCTCAAGTCATTTAGATTAGATTTAATATCGTCGTTCTATGATCTCTCCAACAACAATTTCACTATGTCTTCTATTATTTCGCATCTCATCCTTTTGGTCTTGGAATGCGTTAACCACAGAATAAAGTGATGAAAAATAGTTGTGCTTTTACTCTCGTTGGTTGACGACATGATCCACAATTATGACCGGAGGGGAAACCAACAACACTGGTGGCCATTACCATCACTATGTGCTGCTATTGAAACCAAGCATCATGTTCTTTGTCATCCACGTCAATGTTGACGATGTCATCCGTCGAAGATGCAGAACAGTATCATTTACTTGGTTCTTGGTGGTGCTGCTGCCGCCGATGGCAGTTCATTGAACTCACACATGCACACAAACTCACGCATACACAAATTGTATTTAAACAAACACAAACAAACAAATCTCGTTTTATAAATCTAGATCTGGTATCCATAGGAATGATTTTTGTTCTCTTAGCGGTTTTGTATTGCTGTTGTTGTTCTTGTTGTTACTTTCACAGTCTATAGAATACGCATCCATCTAAACAAGTGACTCGCTAGTTAGGTTGGGGTACCGGCTTTTATTCTGAGCAGTTGAAATTGTATGCGAGTGTGTCGTGATGGCAGTGTTCTTCCAGCTTTTGTTCGTCCATGGCAGTCTGTCAGCCTATCTGAATATTTGCCGGTACTTGGTGGTGTTGTTGCTAGTGCTGTTTTTCGTTTGTTTTGTATTGTAGCCAAACAATGTTAAAGGTATGAAGTTATATATTTATGGTTGTTGTTGTTGTTCATCTCCTAGTTCCTCTTAACCATGGTGAATGTTCATTCAAAGTTTGTGGCTTAAGTGCTAGGCTGTGTAGAATCACTAAAAGTAACAAACTCTTCTGCTAGTTGTTCTTCGTCATCTACCAGCCATCCATCTTCCTAACTATCGACACACACACACACATACAATCTAGACAGTCCTCCGTTAGTACTGCCAGTCAGTCAAACAGTCATCCATCTATTCATCTGGTCTTTTGTTTATGGCCTGGTGCAGAGTTAAATTTAATATTTTCAACGTATATTAAATCCCAACCATATGGTCGGGAGTTTTCATTTGAGGCTTTACGCAATTGCGTTACTAATCTCAATGGCTGAATGCCTCCTAGCCTGGGGTGTCGTTTTGTTTGATGCCTTTTCTACTTATTTGTTTGCCTGGCTATTCAATCTGTTTTCAGGGATGGCCAACTTAAAAGAATTTTGTAAATTTGTAAAGTATTTCAGAAAATCAATGCTGTTATTAATATTTGAAAAATATACAAATAATTAAAATATCTTAGGTTTCCCTATTGGGAAAGAAAAACCTTATGCCTTGAAAAGTAGTTCAAAGATAAAGTTTTGAAATTATTTGCCCTCGAAAAGTATTTTCTGTTTAATTCTTAGTATCCATCCCTGGTCTGGGAAGAAGGAAATTAAACTGTTGTCTGTCATGAACTTTTAATAAAGATAAATTCAAATATAGTCTCTCATAGATATTTGGTTTGTCAACATTCAATGATGGTAAACCATTGGCTAGTGATATATCAACATAGAATCAAATTAGGTTTTAGAATAAATATGACACAGTGGTAATACACCGTAGAGACATTCCAAAGAAACAATTATGGATTACTACACAGATTTCAAAAATGTGTATACCAAACACACATGTTTTTGTTCTTTATTCTGTATTCGGGATGTGTTTGTTTTTTAACAAGATATCACTGTGTAATTATGGTAAATATTTCTCCCCCCTAACGAGCATATGCAAATATTATCCCAGATTATCTTATTTGTGTTTATTTGGGTCCTATTCCATATATCATATTTACTCCAGAACTAACAATTGCTTTCCAACATTGTTGTCAGCCAGCCAGCAACAACGCCAACTATCGTCTGCAAGAACAAAAGCTTTGGCCACACCTTTGTTTGTTATTTGTCTCTGGTCTCTGGCTCTTCAGTTTGAGTTTTTCATCTTCTATTTATACTCCTTATGATTCATTATCTCAATATACTCTCCAATGGGGAATATAGATAACTTGTGGATGGATGAATGGATGCATGCATTGAATCAAGCACATTTATGGTTGAATGATTTTTTCATATTATGTCCTTTGGTTTGTCTGGTAGTATCAGTATCATTTATGAACTTTAATGTGATATTTTAAACTTTAATCTAGGACAAAAACATAATCATAATTTTAAGATTGTATTTTTAGCATGAAAATGTGTCAAGAATTGACATGTGAGAGACTGGCTGAAGTTTCATAAAAATATCAGTTTGGTATATTAATAGTGTCTCAAGATTTCTATAACATATCTAGTATTATATTATATTTCATATTATTCAAAGTGTAGTCTTATATAAATCCCTCCTTATTGCTACAATAAAATTGAATAAAACTCCTTGTTAGAACCCCTTGATTGCACAAAATTAATTGACCGATATCCGGTCACCTCAATAAAACAATCATGAACCTGACATATTGGCACAATCCCACGGTACCTCAATACAAAAAGTTCCAAATAGTGAAGGTTGAATTTTTTTGTTACGCACATTTCTTGGCCCATCCAAAAATCTTAGCAACGCTTTTAAATTACCTTGTAGTCTAAATAAATGGTAATCAAAAAAATCACACACATAACTAAATCAATAAAATTTCACATTTTTGTCACATACTTGTTAAAGTTATATCATACATATTTTATTTTCGACATCCTGTCTTATTCGTGTGTTTGTTTACAGAATACCATTACATAACACCACATATCCGCATGCAACAACTGGGATTCTATTCGATTTCGATCTAAGTAAACTATCAATTATTTTCTTCAAACATTCAAAACTAGAATTTGGCTATGCGCATGTGCACCACCGGCAAACACAGCCTTCGTTCTCTTATCTGTATCTTAATGGAATAATAAAAAAAACAAAACAAACTACAAACACCTGTTTGTGTTGTTTAGACGAAATGTAAACAAAAGAATTTACTAAAGAGATTGCTCGCTCGATCAACTGAGAGAGTGTCCAAACAGAAAAGAACAATTCTAATTGGACAGATGAGAATATTTAGTTTGTGTTCTAAATTGAAATTCTTCTCTTAAATTGGAATTCTCTTAATAGCATCAGTTGGAGAGCATAAAATCAGCTGTTTACTTTAAACAGCTGCTCATCCATCCATACAGGTTTCTTTTTACTAATTTGTATGTGGAAAAGTCATTCACCTTTGTTTGGCTGCTAAGCTATTATTAGAGTTCTTAGCTTGTATAGAATATCACCATCGAAATGCGTTTGCCGTTTCCATTGGCATCTTGAAGTCATTCACAACAACAACAACAAATTGGTTAGTAAGGTGTTATTTGTTTGTTTTATTTCTGAGGGTTTTCTACGATGTCTTGGACCAAAAACGATGAATATGGATGAGGGAATGTGAAAGAATAATGGTCGCGTCTAACGTTAAATTTCTCTTTGTTACGAAAATAAAACTTGTTTTGTTTTGTCTTAACTTTCAAGGGGGAGGTAACCTTAAACTGAACAGTTAGAATGTAGAAATTATATCACAATTTCTTTTATTTTTTTGGGCTGACATTATGTTATGTGGCACTTTACAGATATTTCAATGAGATAGAGTTCTATTCGGTGGTAGGAATGGATTTTCGACCCAAGAGAAGAGTTGAATTGTGCATCAAATAATTCATTTGAATATTTGACAAATATGTTTGTGTGTGTGTGTGTTAGCGTGGGCGAAGCTCAATTTATTTCCATTTCATGTAATATTTTCTCTGTTTATGAATGCTGCCTTTGTGCACAACATAATTTGATATGTTTGTTATCTACATGTGTCATTCTGACAGTTATGTTGTCAAATGTTTGTTGCGTGTCAGAGTTCACAGATTTAACAAACAATTTATACGAAACATAATCATTGTCGGAGTCTCAAATCAAATATGCACAATCCTTGTCATGTATAAATTCTTTAATTTAAATTGTAACATTATGAAATACAAATTTAGGGATTATTACCTAGTTTGGTTGGAAAATTTCGATGTGACTAAGCCAATGAGAAACAAATTGAGTAGCTGCAATGTGTTATGTTTAGATGTAAAATCATATTCAACCAAATAAATATTCCGTAGTACTTCAACGTATGGGGATATAAATTGCGTTTAGTTATTTTTTTAAGACTAAGACTCCTCACTTGACTTAGTCCGATTATATATAAATGTTTGTATATTATCAATATAGTACTACAACTCTACTTCCTCTTACCCCTTTTTTATGCCGTTTTTTTATTTATTTTTCTCTTTTCTATATTATTATTTAGTCTAATGGCAACATCCTTGTCTTCTCATTTCAGATCATTACCTTGATTAAAACTAAATGTTGTTTGAATACTTCAAACAAAAAAAAATAATTGTAAGTATATTTTATAAAAAATTTCAATGTACAACAAAAGGCTATTTTTAATAATTCATCATTAAATGCAAAAGAAAAACAAAATGTTAGGGTTCATTAAGAGCAACCCTATATTAGGCAATATATGCCACTTGAATAGCTTGCAATTATTATTTTTTTGGCGTTTGTGGGCATATACGTTTTTCTGTTGGTTTCTCAGTCAAGATTCGAAACTCTTCAGTTGGCAGCTTTTCTGTATTCTTTATTCCGTTGGGGGTTTTTTCTCAATACAATAACCCCTGTAGAAAATAAAAATATTTTTTCAAGCTTAGAGAAAGTCGTGGATTTTATAAAAATATTTTTTCAAGCTTAAAAATAGTTTTTGAAGATCCACATTGACGTTGATTTTTTAAAATAATTTTTTTGAATATTCACATAGGAGTGGATTAAAAAAAAACATTTTTAAGACATAGGCATGGATGTAAACCAAAAAATATTTTTTCAAGGCCTTAAAATATTCAAAAAAATATTTTTTTGTTTACATCCATGTCTATGTCTTAAAAATGTTTTCTTTAATCCACTCCTATGTGAATATTCAAAAAAATTATTTTAAAAAGTCAACGTCAATGTGGATCTTCAAAAACTATTTTTTAAAACCCCACGCCTATGGCGATCTTATTTTTTTTTTTTTAATTCACGCATATGTGGATCTTCAAAAAATATTTTCTATTCCCATATCATTGTCAATTACATATTTTAAATATGAGAGATAATCAAATGATGTACGATGTTCAAACTGCAATCCCACGAACTTCATATGATGAAATTATAGACCGATTTTTATACAAATCATACACCATAGTTCCACATTTAACCACCCTTGATTTGTTCCACTCCTCTTCTCAAATTCAGAACAAATATCTAGAAATTTCCACAGTAGGGTATTGAGTTAAAGTTAATGACTTTTGTGTTTTATGATGACGCATAAAACCCTATGTTCGAAAGACACCGAGAGGCGACATTAAAAAAATCAAAGAACCCCCCTCAATGCGTAACTTTTAAAGGCTTGCAACTTTGAATTGATATTTAAAACGATGCAGCAAAAACTGTCAGCACAACTATAAACTTATACTCTACAATATTGTAAACTTTTCAATTGTTATGGCAGAGGTAGAGAGAGAGACAAGATGAACATGAAAGCAAAGCGGAGATGAGCAACCGAATACACACACACATACGCAACCAAAACGGCAACAATCGCTGAAAGATGCAACGCAAATCCAGATGTAAACATAAGACTTTAACACTTAAAAATGCATTGCTTAGTACGTTGCCTGAATGGCGGATGATGGCTTGGTGGTGTACTTAACATGGCAGAAACCTATCTTGCACTAGACTTCTTCGTCGACTGCCTCCGCTTACCATCATGTACCTCTTCTGTACTTAACATTCAGTAATGCCAACTCCATTTCCATCAGCAACAACGTACCAAAACAGCATTAAGAACAATTTCCTTTTGCATTACATCTAAGTTCATGTTGTGTCTTTGCCGAGGGGGTATTTGGGGGCCTTCTTCGAACCAGTTTCCCTACCACCCATTTCAATTTAAACCCGGCCAGCTTGTTGGTTGTCCCCTCCTTGCTGTCTTGCTTTGTGTGTTAAGGCTTTTCAATGATATTTTGTTCGCTTTAGTTTTTTTTTCAGCTTAAGTGGTGCTTCTGAATGCCTTTATGGCCATGTAGCCACCGTAGGTGGAGGGGAAGTAGGGTAGTTGTGAAAAAAGTCTACTGTGATTTGCTTTTTATTACATTATAATTCAATCTTCGAACTGTAAAAGAAGATGGAGAAAAAAAGAGACACAAACTTTGTTTAGTCCCCTTAAGTCATGCCAGCTTTAGCCAAGAACTTGGCCGGAGTGCAAAGCATCCAACAGCCATAGATGGCTGCGTTGTTGCAGTAAGTGTGGTGTAGAAGTTCAAGACTGATTTAAACTGAACTCTTGGCCCTTCTTTGAATGACAGTCTCTGTTATTATTTTCTACTTTGTTCGAGCGCATGCAGATTGCATTTTTACTTCCTTTCAAAGTTCTTGTTTTTCCTTTTTGCTATTGTTGTTATGTTTTTCTTCATTTCGATCATTATTCAATATTATGATATTTACTTGTCTTCGTCGGTTATCCTCCTGGCTGGTCGTGTTTCTTTTTGTCGTTGCGTAAAGTGTTATCATAGATTGTTGGTTATTTTATAAACGACTCTGGAGCGGCTGTTGACGTTGTGGACTGCGTCAAAGCCAGATTTGTTCTTGATGTATTTTTTTTATAAACTGTCGTAGGGGAAATTGTATTTAGAAGAAAATAAACTTGGAATTACGTTTATCACGTTTACTGAACAAGTAAATCCTGTAGTTGATAATCAGAGGGGGGAAGGGTCAAAAAGAGAGAAAAAAAATACATAAATTTAAATTAAATCAATTTCCCATAAGTCACCAGCAACCAAACCAAAGGACATTGTAGGGATGTGTTGATATATATAGAAAAAGCGGATATAAAGGGGAAAATAATAATAAATTGCATTATATTAATGCCAAGAATTGTAGGCAATAAATGTATGTAATTGGGGGCCTATATTGAGATTATTTCCAAATATGTTGTATATATCGCATAATTGTTAATTTCTTGAAATATTCAACTTTGGATGACAAAAATATATATGTAATAATTTCTTAGTTCCTATTTCTAGTATACAATTTTAAATCCCTCTTGAGATGTTTAATTAAGTTGTATATGTTAAGTATTAATAATCCGCAGATTTTGTTGTACCCTCAACCATATATTAGTTTTCTATAGATTTTGGGTCGTGGAAAATTGAAATTCCATACGAAACTTTGGTCTTAGCATATGTTAGCTTTATTTCAATGATACATTGCCATGGACCCTCATAATATAACATTTTCTAACCATGTTTTTTTATTTATCGATAATATCCCTTTCATTGAAACATCACCCCCTTTATATTCCATTTTCTTTTTACATATCTGGTTATTTTTTATTATTAAAAATACATTTGATTGGCGATAAGAATTCATATTTCAATGAGCTATGACTGTTGTAAAGGTCATTTTCTTTTTCATTTCACTCTCCCCCAAAAAATCTATGTATCAATCTTTAGAACCTTTTTTGTTTGTTCCTTTTTGTTCAGAGTTTATCGCAAGCAAAGCAATCTCTTTGACATGAAATCAATTCTAGAAGTCTTCTGTAGCTCAACGTCACACATTTTGTACAATTTCCGTTTTTTGCTTTTCTCTTAAGTAATTTATTTATTTACCATATGAGTGTTTGAGTGTGAGTGCGTGTGTGTGTGTGTGGAAATGCATGCGTGTTTATTTATCTGCTTATTTCCTTTTGGTTTCCTTCTGTGTCAGAATGAGATTATGTTTGCCCAGATTCTTTGATTGGCCTTAGAATGAAATGCATTCGTCACCCTTAGCATGAATGAGAAAAAAATCTCCAATCTTTCCGCAATACTTTGGCATATGAATAATTTCCAGGAAGTTTGGTTTGCTAGCTTGCTTGTCCAAATCTACTGCAGTAGACATGTAAAGAAACCACCATCCGTCTATCTGTCTATTTGTCTGTCAGGCTTGAGAAATATATGAATCTTTTTCTCCTTTTTTTTTTTGAATCTTCAACTTGAGATAAGAGGTTACCGCCGCATCAACACACAAAATCTTTTGCATATTCTCTGACAAGGATATACAACGAGCATGAAAGAAAACTCTGAATTGAAAAAGCAAAAGGAAATATATAAGAGAAGAAATGAAACTGATGATAACTTTTACCTTGGCTTTCTTTTGCACTTCTAAAGAAAAGAAGACATATCTCAAGAATACTAAAAGCCGCGTACAAAAGGAATCTCCACAGCAGCAGCATATTCTCAAATCTACGTCATATGCATTAGGAGCTCCATTATTATATTAGTTTGAGCTAATGCCAATAAAGAAATAATAAAAAAACAGAACAGAACACAGTCAGAACTTTGATTCGTTTGCCACTCATGTCATGCTCTTTCTCAGGAAACTAACAACTAAGTAGGAAAATTGTTGCAGTGCCGCCAGTGCAGGATTATGATGGACGGGGTTCAGGTGATAGAGGTGACATGAGAAAATTCAATCAAACTTGACACCTAACATGACCTCAAATGTCACTCTAAAAATATTAAACTGAAAACGTGCTCCAGCAGAAAGGATGTAAACGTGTAACTGCAGCATAATGCACTGGCGGTGGCAATGGCAGCCCGAGCCGAATCAGCCATATGGGCAGAGTTGAATCAAAACAACCGACACGTACGGTGTTGTTACCAAAGTTTAGAACCAACATTAAGTGGAAAATTTGTTGGCTAGAAGCAGCATAATATTTTGCCACATTTTGTTAGCCACAATGTGTTGCTGGCTTTCGTCCTAGCAGTGAAGTGATGACATGGATAGGGAAATGCTGTGACTAAGAGAGAAAGAGTGAGAGAGGGAGAGATAGCGTGAAGCAAACAGAGAAAGATACTAGCATGAGGTCAGGTTCAAAATAATCACATAATCATGCGATAATGCGAAACGGTTTTCAAACAGCATGAATTCAGCACACAAAAACATTATAATTGTCCGAAAATAGAATAAATGAAATAACACGAAGTCAATTTGGTACAGGGACAATTAATATAGTTAAATTAAAATAAGCAGCTAATTGATTATACACGAATTGTTGAATGGAAAATTTCAAAATAAAAAGAAAATTAAATGAATAAATAAACCACCAGTGAGCAGAGCGGTATAGTCGGACGGGACCGACCATACGATGCCCTACACAACTATCACGGAACTCTAGCTTTCTGCTGAAGTTTATTCCGACCCTGGGCAATATTTCTGATATTTGCACCCTCTTTCCCGAATATTACTAATATTGAGTACAGATATTCTATTTACTTGTACTTAATCCCTTCAACGTGGGTTGTGTTGTGATGTTCGGCCTTCAATTGTGGCCTATAGATCAACTCGATAAAAAAAAAACAAAAAATTACGTTTTCGGTCCACTTCATCCCAAAATTATTATCTATCTGATCATCACCGAAAATTACAGGTGTTGTCCTTGACCATAACTGGAACCTCATGGAATATTGCAAAACGTTCAGAGCTATATTTCCGCCTTCCAGCGTGGTAATGCGTTACTAAATAATTTCTGAATACATAAGTAGCTATAAATATTTAAGTGTAACTCCCACATTCGAGTACACATAATTGGTATCAATTTAAAGGCCAATCACTCCCTTTGGATATACTATCAACTTCTTGGGTCTATGTCCTTCAGGAGTAAATATATACGCTATAGAATATAAATTTTCTCATTTTTTACACAAAAGTCAGGGTCCATTTGGCCCGCTAAATATTGACCGATCCTTATCAAAACGGGCATGTTTTTTCTTTGGCCCGATCCCCTCCATGCAAAAATTCGCGATATATGGGCCATAATTGCGGCCTCTGAAGCGACCAGAAAAACCGACAAAAAGTATGTATTTGGTCAATTTCATCCTCTAAATATTAACCGATCTTTACCAAAAAACAATATGGGAAGATTGGTCCATAACTGTGACCTGTATCGTGTTTACAACACATGTCTAGATCGACGCAGCTACTCGAGATCGGTATACTTAAAAGTGGGTCTAGGCCCAATATTTCGCGGCATTACAAACATGGATAGAAACTACAAAAACTTTCAAAGCAATCATTATTTTATCACTTACACAAAATCCTTTATGGAAATCCACATACGTTTAGCATATTTTAAAAATGTATGCTTAGTATTACATATTTTTGATAGACTGTTTTAAATTTAAAAGGAATTTCAATTGAATTAAATGTATATTCTGAAATTTATATATTTTTGCTTGCCACTGCATCATGATTGTGTCTGCGTGTGTTTTTTTTTTTTTTTTTTTTTTTTTTTGTGAGTTGTTGTAGCTGTGTTTTGCAATGCTAATTTTGTAACAAACAATTTAAGCTCAAAAGTCAACCATTTATTTTTCAAAGCAACATAAACACAGACACAAACGCACTCCCACACACACACACACACCCGCATACATACATATTACATAGCTGATTTAATTTTGCATAAAAGCAGGGGATGCATTCTGGGAAACAAACAAAAAGATACATAAACATGACAATGCAATGGGTAACAATAACAACAATGACATAGAAAGGACGCGGTAATAGTGCAGTGCCATTTTCCATGTATAGAAGAGGAACGTACGTACCCACACACACTTAGACACAACAAATCCCCACTTCCGTTTTACGCAATTGACATGTAAGGATTTCCGTACCATTGCAATATGCAACAGCTACAGAACGAACAATTCCTTGTCAGCAACAGCGACAACGACAGCCAACAGCATTGGCATCAAATGGATTTTGTTATCTCAGTTGTTGATGTTGTTGTTGCTGTTCGCTTGCTGGCTTGCTATTTTGTTACGAGAGCGAATAAACAAAACAAAAACAACACAACTGAAATGAAATGAATTACAAATGCTGCAGAAATATCAACGAAGAGACAAAATTACAACAAGAAATACAAACAAAAACAACAGCAATGATGATAACAGTAGCAGCAAAGACATTAACGGAACGAAAGAAATGGAATGGAGCAGAGGATAACTCATGTACAACACACACACACACATCTAATGATAATACAATGTAAGCCCCGTCAAAGCTGTTGTTGCATATTATTATTGTTAGTCACATATATACGGATATATGAGACTCCCACATCTATGCATTTATTTCTTTCGGAAAAGAAATTGTATTGACATTCGTTAATTATGCTGACCAAAGAGAGGAAACTGAAATTATTAAAACATTTTTGTTCCGCTAAAATAGGATAGAAAGACAGTATTTTTCTAATTTGTTAAATTAAATAATTTCTACTATGGAATACTCTGCCTATCTCCAGACTCTCACAACAATTGTGAATTTTAAGCAGAGATGCTCATGTCACTCGCATTGGCATTGATAAAATACTCTTCGGCCTTAAAAAAACGCCAAATCTAAATCCAGAGATAATACGGTGGCTTGTTTTTACGAAAACGTAAAGGGCTGAGCAACACTGTTTTATAGAAAAAAAAAACAAATAAAAAAATCAACTTATATTTGTCCACCATAAATTAGAGTCGATATTATATTTGTTGTTCCGTTCACACCCCGAATTATTTATCGGAGAACCCATAAATAAAATTCCCCCAGAATTAAATTATATATCAATTTAGACAAATCTGTTTGTTGAAATTTCGAAGTTTCTGGCAAATCACTGTAGATTTGTGTGGCCTAGCGTTGTCCTGGTAGAACCCGACACCTCTCCTTTTGATCAATTCTCGCCGTTTCTGGTCAATTGCTATATTCAAACGGTCTAGTTGTTGCCAATAGTATTCAGAATTTAGTGTTTGGCCATAATAAATAAGACCTTTCCAGTCCCACCAAATCCAAATGCAGAACCTTCCTGGCGTTAGTCCTGGTGTGGCCATCGTTTGAGGTGCTTCACCGCTCTTTGACCACGTTCGTTTTCGCACAGGGTTATCGTATGTGATCCATTTCTCATCTCCAGCCACCATCCGTTTGTCCAAGACTTCGCTGATGGAAATTCGATCCGTCCTATTTTTTCTGTTAATTGGTGTGACACCCAAACATCGATCTTCTTTTGGAATCCAGGTTTTTAGCTCCTGGGCGATGTTACGACCGCTAACGTCCTTGTCAACCTCGATCGTTTCTCCGATTTTATCAACATTTAATTCTAATTTTTTATTACATTTTTAACCCTTTGTGGCCCGATTTTTTTCCGTTAACATAGAACAATTTTCTGTTCAGAGATTTAATGCAAGTATCCTAAATAGGATATGAACGAAATTTGACATCGCTACATCCTTGCATTCGGGAGATACAGTACAAACTTTCTAAAAATAAAAGTCCAATATCAAGAAAACCAAATGCAAAATCGACGGAAAAATTGCTTTAAATTATTCTCTTTATTGCTTTTTAAAATAATCATAAGTAATTCTGATGACAGAATTCGTATAATTCGAATACGAAGCGGTTTAATTAATTTGGACTGTATTCACAAATTAGTACTGTACACATTTTTGCCCTCTTCTACATAACTTTACAACAAATTAGATTTTTTTAGATTTTTCTTTTGATATGTGTCGTCCATAATTAGGTCTTGACGTATGAAATCCAAAGAAAGTATAACAACTGGCTACATATTAAATATAAGCTCAAAAACATGTTATTGCCTGTGCGCAACATTGGGCCATAAAGGGTTAAAGGCAATTTTTAAAGAATATTTTTATATTATCTGCTATAACTCTTATATTTATTAACCGTCGCAGTCGTTCGCAAAATTCTGGACATATAACATGTTAAGGCGTCGAGTCATAACCATTAAACCATCCTCTGGCATAACTTGGCACTACCTTTAAATTAATGAAATGTTTCACTTTTATTAAAATCACCAGACCCATCTGTTTTATTGACCGTCATTTCATGTTACTATTTTGACAGTTGACCCACAATGTTAAAAAATTTTACTCGTGTAAAGCTCAAAGTTTCCAGATGAGAAATTTATAACGTTATATCGGCTCTACCTGTAATTGAATTATTGTCCAAAATGTTTTTTACGTCAAAAATGTTTTTTACGCCAAAAAAATACAACTTTCTAAAATTACCTTTTTTATGAATTAAAAAACATCATGTGACCCGAAATAAGGCGCTGCGATTAAATTCCCTCTTTTTAATTGTCCTCAATAGTTTTTTGATTCATTGGCGATGTTCACTGCGACTTAGTTTTTTAAAGATAAATAAAATGTATTTTTTACTATTGTTGTTTACTATTTCACAAGTTCGGCATGCGGCAAACAATTGTGCAAAAGAGGCAAACTTTTTTCAAACACCAGCAACATCATCGACTTAAGCCGAAATAAACATCGACAACAAAAAACGTCCATTGAAATATCGGAAAATACAAACAAGAAACCAAAAAGCTAAAACGGAACCAGAAGCAATGGAAAAAGGAAAACAAAAACGGAAAGAAACACCACAGCAACAAAAAACCATGCATTACAAACCCAAAGTAGACTATTATGTTGTTTCCTATCTCTCACCCCTCTCACTCTCTCGCTCTCTCTCCCTGTCTCTATCTGTCACACAGTGTTTGCTTGTTGCCGTTGGCAGCACAGGCAGCTAGATGAAAGCAACACTTAAGATTCCTGTTTAATGCTATCTCTGGCCAAAAAATGTTCGTTCGTTATTGTTAATTTCGAGTTTGTTTTCTTCCCCTGATTTGACTTGCTGTTGTTGTTGTTGTTTTTATTACTGTTGTTGTATTGGAATTCAATGCTGGCATTCATTCTTACAGTTATAGTTTAAAGGCATAAAGCAAAAGGAATTCAAACAAGGATGATTTTCTTTTTATTTCTTCCTTTTAAATTATCTTTGGTCATGGCCAACTGTAAAAATTGTTGTAATCTCTTTTGTTGGTGCTGTTGTTGTATTTCTATTTCTTTTGTTTACAAAGTTGTTTCCTTGGTTAGTTGTTTTAAAGTTGACTATTGTTGTTCTGTACGTTTGTGTATTTTCCCTTCCATGTTGGATGAGTCAGTTGTAATAGTGCATCATGGCATGGTCCATCCAGCCCATTGGTATCATAGGTATAGCCTCATTGTCACCCCTCCAGGTCTTTTGGTGCTCCGCTCCGTTTGCTTTGCGTTGAAACACCTTAACAAGTTTGACAGTTCTTTTTGTGCTCCTACTGCTGCTGCTGCTGTTGTTCCTATAGCTTCTTCAACATCTTGTACTTCATGGGTTGTTACCAAAGTTTACTTTAGTGCAGCTCAGCTGGAAAGTTTTCATTCAGTTGCTCACATAACTTTGACATTGAGCAATGAATTGCTTCAAGAGTTTATCGAAATTTGTTAAAATTGAATTAAGAAAAGATATTTATTTTAGTTCTGGTATGACCATGTGGTGCGACGACATGCCAACTATAAAGTGTTTGCCGAAAGTGATCAGCAGAAATTCCAAAGTAAAGTAAGAGTGAATATCATAGTGAGGATAATTCCAGAGTATGTAAAAGATTTTCGATTGGCAAAAGTAAAATTTATTATGAAACTTTTGCCGGCAACGATGATCGAATAGAATAATAACAATTAATATTTATTTGAATGCCAATAGATCTGCACTGGAGTATTTTTTGTAGATGACTCTGCATATATTTTCGGTACCTTGGTGAACTTTGCTCATTCCCCATTTCATACTATGTTTTTTGCTTCAACCTTAACCTATCAATCACAGAGTTTCACTGACGCCAGCCAAAAAATCACATCATCTTTTCTAATACAATATTCAAAGTTTAAACTCTCCAAAGATGCAATTTGTGTGCTCAAAAATCTTTGGCAACCACTTCTGACTGCCGCTAGCCGCTTTACATACTCAAGACAGAAAATCCCTTTTTTGCAATTCTGCTCTACTCCTGGTGGTGGTGGTATCCGTCCTATCATGTATGCAAATTACTGTTAGTCGACTCGTTATTGTTGTGGTTTTTTGGTGAATATTTACCGAAGAAGAACTGCCACTGTGCCAATGGAATTGATGCTACTGCTGCATCTCCTTGCAAAGGTTGTAGGTGTGGTGGCTCTGTTGGATTGTTGTTTTTGTTGTTGCCGTTGATTGCTTGATTGTCGGTTAGCTGGCTGGCTGGCTGTAGGTATGTATGGGCGTTAGGGCTATATTGCATGTTATTGTTTACTCAGTACTTAAACAACTGTTAAAAATTCACTTTCTCAGCAAACCTTGGGAGTGAAACGAACCCTTTGGCCAAGCTTTGTATTTATGAAGAGATTTGTTAGAATTTCCTTATCTATTCGGTTTCGTCTTTATTTTTGTTTCATATTTACAATGTCTATGTTAAATTGATTTCTTGGTGGAATTTCTAACAGAAAAAAAGTAAAATGGAAATCTACAACAACAACAACAGTCCCATGTTGCAGCATACACTCAGTGCAATCTGACTGCATGGTAATGGGATATTGAATTGGGAATTGCTTCCTTGTGAGGATGGGAGAGGTTGTCGTGGGATTGAAGAGTGCTGAACTCCATGTAAAAATCACGGTAATCATGAAGAGGACGTACTAACGACCCATAGAAAATTTACGTGCATTGTTACTGGCATTTTCCCCATTCGCCGATTATGAATGTCGACGAACACGAAATGGTTGCGGGTGGCAAACACATACAACCCTGTTGCATGACACGCAATATGAAAGCAACAGCTTTGTTGAAAGGATATTTAAGGAGCAGGAAGGAGTTTTGTGTTTTAGCTTTGAATTGAAGAGCATTTTTTGTGTTAAATGCTCTTTTTTTTTGTTGGCTTGAAATTCAGGTGTTTTGTTTTTCTTGTTTCCTTAGGATTTCTTGTTGTTATCGAAAAGTGCTGTACAACTTTCATTCTTAAAAGTCAGTGAGTTTTTTTTTCATGTTGTCAATAAGCGCTTGATATTGTAACAACAAAATAAGAATAAAAACGCCAACATAATCCTTACAACAACATAGCCAAACAACAGAGTGACTAAGAGACTCATTAACACAGTCATCGTCATCATCAACATCATTAGAAAGCTATTTAAAAAACCTCTTTTTTCGAGAAGCCCAGCATAGGACACGGAATGGAGACAGCAAGTTGTACAAAAAAGTGTTTCTGCTGGTAAGTGTTGGTGTTTTTTCTTGCACTTATCTTTGCCCCTTTTCGCCTCATTTTCGAACATACAAAAAATGTTGCATAAAAGACAGCAGGGTACGTGCCCATAGACAGTAGCCAGAGTGGTTGAGATGCGCCACTGAGGAAAGGAATAGACTAAAAAACCAGAGTCTGGATTGGAATTCAAGCATGAATGGACTGAATGCAACACCTTTATTTTAAATATTAAGCAATTTTGGTCAAAAAACATACCAAGAGAAAAGTTATTTCCTTTTTTGGCAGAATTACAGAGGATAGATACATAAGTAGTTTATTTCATAAAACGTACATATTATTGATTTTTGGATGATTATGGAGATAATTGACTTATCCTTTTTCTTTGTTTCATTGAAGCTAAACTATTATCATTCAGATCTTTTAATAATCCTGATTTATTACTCGTATTGGCAAAAATGATCAACAAGTCTATTAAAATATAAAACCAATGTATTGGCAATTGTTTTTTTTTACACCATTGTTTTCCTTGCTGTTTGGCTGTAAATCGATCGATCTCAGCTTATTGTCTCTGTGAAACGAAAGTGAAGTAGAAAAGAGAATTCACAAAATCCATAACACAAATTTTTACAATAAAATTAACAATTCTACATTAAAGAAGAAAAAGGAAAAGGCTCTCAAAAATATACATATTTGAAAGCACTGACTTTGTATATAGGAATGGAAGACCTCAAAGCTCAGTTCCAGGCATTTGAATAATGTCAGGTTTTGTTTGTTATTTGCCAAATATGCCTCAATTTACATTCTTCATTCTGTGGCATATTCAGCCCAGCCCTATCAAATGTTGTACAGAACATCCACAAAAGATAAAGAGCGGCCATACAATAGATGAGAAGTAGAAAGTGGCAAGTATGGGCTTAAAAGATGCAATGAAAACTGTTTTAAAAGATCTTCTTCGAGTTTCCTGCTCTGCTTCTTGATAGTATTTCGTGATATAAAAAGTAATATACGTGAGCTACTATAAGTTGACGTTATGCAGCTTATCCTTCTTATGAATGAGTCGTCGACATGAGCAAAGACATCCTTACTGTTCAAATTCAATATAGTTCAGGGCAAACCAGCACACACAAAGCCTCGCAAATACGTAACGAATAAAACAGGGATTTTTTCGCACCACCATCTTCCTACAGGTGTGAGTGCATTGGCTTTATGTTCATATTTTATTAAAGCTTTTTGACAAAGGAGAAATACACAAAGCGAAAAAGGCAATATAGGCAGGCAGCAGCATCACACAACGTAACGATTCTCGCCGTACGTAATACGTTAAGCCGAGAATGATAATTTACATTCACAGAAGAAGAGGAGGACTTATGGTTCAACGTTTTCTTTCGGAACGTCAGCGAGGCAGCGAAAAATAAAAGCCACACAACACTTCTTCAGTTATTCGACGTAAATCTTGGCCCCGGCCGCATTTTACAAATTGACAAAGTATGGACGTCCCGTCCGCATCATGTAACCAATGTAACCAACAAAAAGTGTTGAAAATTTAATATCTTTTCACCTTTGCTATTCAAATGGTGTTGGACTTTATATTCTGGTCTGTATTTCATTTGGCCAATATTATGACAGTTTGAATGGAAAATAAATGTGAAAAAAGGTCTAACAAAAAAACACTACTTTTTTTGCTCATTTGAATATTTTATTGCATTTTTGTGAAATTTTATTTTGAGATGGGAGAGAAAAAAATTTGATATATATATATCAAATGGTTGAAGTAAAAAAATGTTTCAATATAGTTAGGACTGCTGCATTGTAAACATGTTCACAATTCGGTGAAAATCATTGACATTGAGATAGTCAATATATTTTATATTTTAATATGAAGTTTTTTACATTGACAATCTTTTGTGAGTGATATTGGCGCTTTAACTTTATTTGTATTTGGCTATTTGTTAAAGATTCAGTTCAAAAAAAAAATTGTAAATGTGGAATACCCTAAGACAAAAAAAAAATTAAAAATTTAATCATTTATCCAAATTCTGTCAACCAACGCAGTTATATTGCAAAGCCAGGTAGACGTTAAGTCATTTTTTTTTTTTTTTTTGTATCAGTCCAATGGTTAAAGGCTTAAATTCTGGTCCAATGGCAATGATCGTCTGCCTAAGCTAGAATAGCCAAGAATTGTAATCATCACCTAATATGACGAAAATATGTGCATATAGTTATGTACATATAAATCTCATGTGGTGGCTTCGTCCGACGAGTGGTATTACGAACTGAAATATTACATTTTGAATTGTAATGAAATGGACACATCTCTTATTAAAATTGTGTTCCCTTAAGAAAATATTTCCTTTGGTATAATGTCCATCACCATTACCACCACATACGAAACTAGCTGGTCACAATCACGTGTATCTTTTTACAGGGCCTGCCAGCTAGCCGAGGACACTGATAAAGAGTGTTGACAAATGCCACCACTATAAAGGATTATGAAGCGACCCAATAAAGTCAAAAAGAATTTATGAACAGATAATGGAATCATTTCCATGATAGTCTTTCTATTATATGCCTTGCCTTATAGTTACATCCGTGAAACATGCTCCCATCCAGCTTATGATCTGTATGTCTTGTTCAGAAAATGCATTCTATTCTAAAAGGATTTCTTTTCAAATGTTTTAAAAAGTCAAGATTTTATTCTGCTATACTGAACGCTGTTTCCAACTCCTTTCTGTTAAGCTTATTACAGGATATTGACCTGATGAAGATTTTCTCTGATTGTCACTGAGTGAATAGTGTCCGGAAAACAACAAAAATCCTTGCTGTCATTTGTTGCCGTTCTAAATGGCAAATGGCCATTTAGATAACAATAAGCGTATTATCCTAAGATGAAAGTGGCCACTTTAGTAACATGTCCATCACTTTGTTTCTTATAAGTAGAAAAAATACGTCGACAGAACAATTTATATATAAAAGGATAAAGGGAGAAAAATATTATACTTAGGTACAATTTTGAAGAAATCGAGTTCATAATTATGTGAAATTTGAAAACATTATTTCTATACTAAGTTAATTTACTATTCTATAATTGTTTTTTTTATTTATTTGCATTTTGCCTGTAAGGGCGATAATCATTTGAATTAGTTTAAAGTCAGTTTTTTCTCTTTCAAAGTCGAGTTTAATCATCGAAATTTAGCAATGAAAAGGAAATCCAGGAGAAGAACATACGTTGTTTTCTTTTTTAATTCATTAAGGATTCCATTTCCATATTTTTCAAAGACAAATAACTTCAACTCGAATTAATACTCCCAAAGCAATTAGAGACGCATGTGTAATGCATCAGCTTTTGATTAAAACTTTTATCTAACAACAGCAAACCAACTTCTTTCTGTCATCGCACACCAAATCGAACAAAAGGAAAATGTTCCAATTCATGGGTGATATACGTGACCATGCAATGGGTTTCTCTTAGTATATCCAGCGACTACTAGAAACAAAACTCACATTTGTGGCTGTGGACGTTGACTTCCACAAAAAATACCATAAATTCCTTAATGCCAATCCATCCCATGAACGGACTAGCTGTGAACGCTACAATTACGAGTTTTTTTAATGAAATTAAAATAAATACCGTACCAGCACCATTGTTATCCTCTTTCCACAAGCAAAAATTGCAATGCAAAAATAAACTCCAAATATATTGGTAAACAAACGGCAAAACCAAAAAAAAAGAAAAAACAACAGAACTTTAAAACATATTATGTGTCAGTTTGAAAGCTGCAAGCCTTAATCCTTCCATGTTTTGATACTCGGTTTATTTAATGGATTTGTAGAGTGCCAAAATAACTCACAAAATAATAATAGCAACAAATAAGGAACCGAATGAAATTGGTAATGGAGGGAGTGCATCGTTTGCACGATACCCTACACTATTCAGAAATATTTAACAGGGACATATAGACCTATGAGAGATTATTATGAGATCTTAGATGTCATCTGTCTCACATTATAGACTCCCTAAAAAAATTATTTTTATTTTAGAAAACCCGTCGAATTTGTATGAATGCCCGTCCCAGCTGAGAATAAGTCATTATTATTGATTGCTAATTTAGGTTATGTGTAAAATTTGTCATTAGTTGACCTCTGAATCGAAGTGTGTATCTGGAATACTTTAAAATTCATATTGACTGGATATAATGTCAATCAGTACTGTTTGTTGTCTGTTGCAAACTCTTCATATTATGAGTATATCACTGTCATAGCAATGTAGTGTATAAAGACAATAGAAACGTTGTTTTATTTTTTAATTTGTTAAAATATTTTAAAATAAAAAAAAAAAAATACTCACCACTGCTCGACATGCTGGACTGCGATAGATATCACTGGCGCCCGATAAACTTTGGAAATATTTTTTCGTGCCATAAACCGTATCCATTTTGATTTACTCGGAAAAGTTCTTGCTGGGGTTGTTTTGCACGTTGTTGCTGTTATGTGTACGACACTTCAAACGCTTTGAGCGAAGGCCAAAAAACAGTATTGTTTATTTTTTAAAGTACTCTGTGAAATTTTAATATTTTACACTCACTCACATCTACTTGAACGCAGAATGGTTGTAGCCTCAGCGGTTGGGCTGCATTCAAGCAAATGAGCGCGGCGGATACACTATCTGATGAAATTTATTTGAAGCACTTGCAGCAATTACACACATACATACACATATGTATATGGAACACCATTCGACAGAACATGTACACTGAAAAGTTTGTGTATCCTCCTCCACTTCTGATGAATTTTTATATTTCCAAAATTTTGTTTTTGTTGTTCTCTTCGTGTGTGTGTGTCGGCAAAACGATCAATTTCCCTGTGATATTCCCATATTTAAAATATCTATGTATGTTTGTATGTATGAGTTCTATTCTATGTCCTGTTCAATTTTAGAGCGTGTTTTTTGTAGTTTTGAGTTTTTTGTGTTTGTTTGAAATATAACGTTGACAATGCCTGTGTGTTGCTGGTCAAACTTTAGTTTTCACTCTGAATTTGCAACTTTGTCCTTGTGCTGTGTTGTCAATGTGGCCACCAGCAAAATTGCGCGTCCTTTTTCTATGTTTCACACAACAACTATACACAAAAACAAAAAAAAAACACTGTCCAATTAACTAATGAAGCAGCCACGATGAGAGGTGAGAAGTTGTTTTTTGTTTTGTTTTGTTTTGCTTTTATTTTGTTTTGTTTTTGCCACATAAATGTGATGAAATTGATGAAGAACGATGAGTTGTCAGAAGTTGGGTGTTAGAACTCGTCTCTGTTTTAGTTTTTTGTCCTCGGTGTTAGTTGTTCAAAATAGTGTTGCTGCTGCAGTGGTTGTTCAGTTTTTTCCTGTTACCCACATTGATCACCAGTTAATAGATTGGTTTACAACACCATCACACCATCTGAAATACACAAAAAATGGCAAATTTAATACAAGTCTAGTGAAAACAATTTTGTTTTAGAGATTTTGATTTGACGATATGCTAAGTGAAAATTTACGAGAGGGAAATTTACTTTTTTTAAAAGAATATTTTATAATCACATATAAAAATTACACAATAAAGCTAATTGAAATCAATAATTTTTATTTGAGGTTATGGCGAAATTTCAAAATCTAAAAAAGGACATCTGAGAAATATATTTGTTAATTTCTTTAATCACTACATAAACAACATTGACATTGACTGTTAAGGCAAAGCTTTGTTACACTAATATGCGTAGTTAATGGAATTATTTAGGCTCCGAACTGGACTTTCGATTTTTTTTAGCAAAAATGTCATTATCAATTTCGATTTCTTAAATAATTGGCCTGATCATTTAGGCTGCATAAAATTCAAATTTCTGTACAAAGTCCAACAACCGTTAAACGAGCCTAATTTCCTATTGACATTTCGTTTCGATTTGTTTTGATTTCGATTTTAATCTTGTGACATCACACAGCCTACGATGACAGATTAAGTGAAAATCTGTAACATTCCGTTTACCCTCATCTCTTCAACAATAACGGGTCTTCTATTCTGTTTCAAACAGTCATTTTCTGGTACAGCTACTTTTTGATGGAAAATGAAAACTCTTCTCAAAGCCAAAATCCAAAATCAAAAGCTTGAATGAGAAGGAAAAAAACTACTTTATTAGCTACAAACACCACACTGGCACTCCTATTTAACCCAAGACTCGAACTGGATGTTAATGCGGTTTATGTTGCATCTTTGAGATGCAGTCAGTCAACAGTGGCCAAACAAGTTTTTTTCTTTATTTTTCATTTCGTATTCCATTCAATGTTGAGTCACTGGAATCTACTGCATTGCTATTTGTCTGAGTAACTGTCTGTGTTGTTCGGCTGGTGCTGGGGAAGACGAAGATGGCTTTGGTGTTTTTATTATCTATGGACTTTATTACACTAGTACAGCAGCCAGGCCAAGCATCAACAGCGAATGAGAAATTTTTGAAGAAATGGAAATTAAAATGAAAGAAACTGGTATTTTCAGTGGTAAGTTCTTCGTCTCGTTAGTGGTGAGAGGAACGGTGGGTAGGGGTATTTTAGTTTTAATTTTCCTTGAGGTGACAAATCTTATAAAACTGAATGAAGAAAATCCAAAAGCCATAGCAAAGAAAGTGTTTCACTTTTTTTGCGAAATTCATTTTAATTCTTTGTAAATATCTGTGTATATACAACACGAAGGGTGTCTGCTAAAATGCAATTATGAAAGACCTTTAGCAAAGAGGATTGAGAGTAATAAAAATGCTAATTTCATAAAATAAATATGAATCTAGTTTTTGCTTAAAGAACGGAACGAAATACAATTGTCAATTCATTGGAAATTGACAGTAATGGATTTCTGTGAGGTGACACATTTAAAAATAAAAAAATATATATTATGGATAATCACAATATTTATTAAAAATAATCACAATATTACAATTAAAAAAATAAATTCACATTTTTTTATATTTTTCTTAAATTTTCATGCCATAAAAATAACATATATTTTTTAAACAAATATAAAAGTTAAAAATTATGTACACAATATTTTCTGAGCTTTTGCGAAATGTGGTAAACATAAAATTAATTTTCTTGGAAACAATTTGAATTCCCCTACACAATTTGAATCTCTAGCGCCATTTTCTCAAATTCGTATATATACCTACTACCATTTTTATTTCATATACCAAAACAATATTATTTAATTGCCATTGTTAAAGAAAATCCATTCATAAATTATAAATTTCACTTACTACTGACCTCCAGTGGTTCAATTATAATTTTCTGAAAACCCCTCACCTCTCTTTAGAATCGTTTTGAAGTTTCACTTTCATTTATGGCCATTAACAATAACTTGGCTATAATAAATGATCTTAGCCAGCTTAATTAACGCACATAAACTGACAGAACATAAAGTGTTCCACTTTCGCTCTTATTTGCATTCCTCAGATGTTATAATTAGGCACAGAAATTCAATTTCAATTTCATATCTACAGCAAAGAGAAGATCATAATTTAAAAATCGCTGCTTCAGTTTTTTCTTTCCTCCTTTAGTTAACACTTTCGGTTAAAGAATGCATTTTGGCTTTTGTTATTTTTGGATTGGTTGTCGGTTGGTCGGGCATTCGTTCATACATTTATGGTAATCGTTAACAGAAAAAGTAAAAGTTTTGGTTATAATCTAAAGAAGCAACAAAAACACAAACCAGTGACAACAACAAAAGTTTCATTATTTAAATAATTCAAAAAGAAATGAAAAACACGAAATCCGCACTCATTCATTCACTCACACACAAACACTCTCTCAAAAATGGTCATAAAGAATTTAAGATGTTGAGACTATGACTAAAAACAACGGCAGCAACAATAACAACAACATCTGGAAACACATAAAATTTCACTGTCATTATATTCCGGTCAGTAAGCCTGGCTCAAACGTAGATGGCGGAGGCGGTGGCAACGGCACTGTTCTGAGATAATCATTATTTACAGTTCGAATGCTATGGTCGCTCAGCGCTGACCATAATCTACAACCATTGTTGACTCTCAAATAAACATGTTGAACATTTCGAGTTAACAATATTGTAGTTGACCAAGAGTAACGAAGAAGTGAGTGCGAGTTTTGACTTGAACACGAACGACGTGATAAACATGACGGCGCTGACCTGATTTGCATGCTTCAGACACACACACACACACAAACAAATAACCATTGATGTGGATGGCCGGTATTCCATCTAGAAACGATTGTTGGAGTGAATGAATGACCAGCAATGGGAGAATAATGATTAGAAGACTCAGACAATGTCTCTGATAATGTCTAACGCCACACTATTTGGGGTTGTTGTAGATGAAATCATAACATTATTATATTTTCGGCAAAAATTGATAACTGCGTAAAATGAACGCATTTGTAGAAAAGTTAGAGACACACTTTAAATTTTGATTTTGACAACAAACAATACAAATAACAAAATCATGTTTGTTTTTATCTATATTACATAAAAAATTACATAGAAAAAATAAAAAAAAAAAACTCCTTCAAATGAATGCGGAAGAAATTCATTCTGAATTTTCGTAATCCCAATTTATTTTCCTATCAACCTCAAACTCTTGGAACTTGAATCTAGTTTTGTACCACAGCTTAATCATCCCCAAAGTAGATTTTAACTCATTCTTGTCTTTGTACTCAATATTCTAGCATTGACCTTTGGCTATCATTCCGATTTCCTTGAAATTTCAAACCTTAACATCCTTGGCATATTTATTACCTTAAGAACACTTAATAGTCATAATGCATTTACTATGTATCCGTTTACAATTTGCTTACAAGTTTATTCACAACACCAATGAATGAAATAAGAACAGCAAAGTGGCAACAACGTTAATTTCACTTTAACCAGTTTTTGCTCTTTTCTTTAGCTGTTTTTCGTTTTCTTTTTTGCATCTCTCCCGTATTAAATTCGCATACAAACACTCACACACACACACTGTTAAACGGTTTTGCTTCAGATTCTATGTTTTTAATTGCAATTCTTTGCTACAGGAAGAGAGTGTAGAGCAAATGAAAAACTAAAAAAAACAACACAAACGTTTTGAAGTGAACGAAAAGTATTTAAATCATTATCATATTTACCCGACAAAAACTGAATCAGAACAGCAACATATATATACATACATAAGTGTACATGTGATGCTAACACAAATATATACTAACATACACTCATACACTCAAACAGACATGCTTTTCTTTGTCCATGGAATTGAGTCCGTGCCAGAATTAGTACCACTTTTGGTACTTACAATTTAAATGCCGTTTCTCGACGTTGGAGGTGGATGGTGTCTAGCACACATTTGGACGCCGGTGTCGCCGCCTTGCTATTTGCCCAGACCACTTGAGGGCGGAAGTGCAATTGAATCGAAAGTGTGAAATGAAGTGTTTCACTTACTTAGCAGAATATTGTAAAACAAAACGGAAATTGAAATTATGTTTATATATGCTAGGGTACTTTGTTGAATTGTCTAAGTTTGCCTCATGTCTAGCTAGGGCCGTCCGCCTACTGACAGCAAAAAAAAAAAAAATAATTGAATTATATTTCTAAGCCATTTCCCATTCACATACTCATTGCATAAATATTATGTTTGTGCAAAAGTTTTATTAGTTGGTGGCAAGATGATGATGACAAGCGGAGCGGATAGTGGCACATCAACAACAGCCACTACAGCCACCAACAACAGCAACTGATGTTGTAGAAAAACTTTTGCAAACAAAATTATCTTTTCAAAGAAAACTTAAAGCCTGACAAATTGGTTAAATTTAGAATTTTGATAAGTCCATTAATATCCTGCGCAACATCGTTAGTTTCACCGCAAATAATAACGCCAGCGAGTAAGTTTGGTGCCACTGACAGTGTAACAATGTTTAATATGGAAATAAATAATATTTTTGTATTATTTTTGAAAGAGTAAATAAATATTTTAATACCAATATCCACAAAATTTTGCAGAGAACAGACCCACTTTTTTCACAAAATGGACGTCAATTTAATTGTACTTTGTTTAACCTTGTATTTGAAGTTAGGCATTAATTCAGGGAAACATTGAATTAAATACTCAACAAGTAGAAGAATTTGGCAAAAATAATGATATAGTTTTGTTATAAGAAGTATGATTGCAAAATACTGTGCTGTCAACACACACACAACCGGACAAAGTTGAAATGAACAACAGCAATATGTATCACCGACAACTTTATCTTGCACACCTTTTGCATCATGGTACGTATTCCATTTTGCGTGCGTATGTGTGTGTGTGTGTGTGTTTTTTTTTTCTTTTGAACATCGTGTACGACTTCTACCACTTCGAATGTCGTTCATTGCTTGACTGTGGGAAAATGTTTGTACTTAACCTTAAATGATGATCAATAATAAAGTTTTATTCCTTGTTTTTCACTGGGGGCACAAAAGTTTGAAGAATTGCAAATGCTTCCCGAACGAGTAAGAGGTTGAAACGAAATCGATTCGGGCAGTGTTGAATAACTTTCAAATGGAAATATTTAATTCTATGTTCTGAAAATATAGTTTACACCAACCAGTCGGATCACTACCATTGCTCCATCTAAAAACGCATAAAATCGTCAAGATAGAATGTTGTCGTTGTGAGTGATACTGCTTACAGCTGAACGTGTGCCAGCCAATTAGTCTACCATACCAGCATTACAATCTTAAATTGCAAAGCATACTGTGAAATTGATAACAATACCGTAGGGAAAATTGAGTCTTATTGGCACATTGATGAATTTAGTGTTCAGTGTGGAAGTACGAGGTCAGATTTGAAATTCTAAGTGTTATCTTAAAATTAGACTACAGTCAAATCTTTTAACAAGAAAAGTGAAAAAAGTTAATTTCAGTTAAAATTATGCCCAGGCGATGATAAATACTTTTTGGTTTACTTTCTTTGGTTTAAAAATTTTTACGATGGCAAATTGACGTGCATTACATTGAAGACTTGAGAAACACTTCTGCCTTTACTTGACACAATAAATCGGCTAAATTTTCAATGTTAGTTGAGATTTTCACTTGAATTTTTAAAGGGACATTCTTGAATTAGTGTGCGTTCGAATTAAATCGAAAACCAAAATTAAATTTTTTGAAACCGATAATGGGCGGAGAGTTTTTCGAATTATGTTGTTTGTTATGTGTGATATCCTAAAACCACATCAGACCAATCCTCGCACGCCTGCTCTTTTACAGAGTAATTTGTGTGAAAAAATTACTCTCTGCTTATGCCTGTCCTAAAAGTTAATTATGCTTAAAATAAGAGTGTGTTAATCGAAGAATTTCGAAATTATGTATCTGGACTCGTATCACAAAATATTTACAGAGTTGTACATTATATAGGAAGGTGTGGTAGGAGGCCTATGTGAACATTTAGATATGTATAGACATAGATTCACTGGATGATCTATGTGTATATAGATAAATAATTACACACTCTATAAATTTTTGATTAATCTGTTGATTCCTATTCTATTTTGAATGCATCTTATAAACTGACGCCCTATTTTATTTTAATTCCACCAGTTTTTGCTACGCACCTGATACGGCAAAACGTTTGTGGACATTTGTGTGTTAAATTGACAGACATTCTCATACATTAAACCTTTAGAACATATCTCATTCCTTATTGCACCCACTTCCATTTCTTCACATTCTTCATCTTCTTCTTGAGAAATCATGTTTTTTGCGGCTGTGTTTAACAGGAAAATTGATGAAATTGATGTCGTGTCATGTCTAATGTCAAATGAGCTGCTGCCGGTAACATCATCAGCAGCAGTAGCATCATCACCATCATTGTCGTGAGCAGCTCTATCAGTAATGCAACTGCACACACACTCATGCAACGCCATTGACAATGATAACAAGTACAACAACTATGACAACTAATCATATGAAAAATGTGCGTTTTCTCTGCAAACAACCTTGCACTCTCACTCTCTCATACCTCAACTTCAACTTTGAATGATTTTTGTCCTTGTTGTTGTAGCTATCGCTCATTTTTCTGTGTGAAAATTTTTACTTCCTCCTCCTTTTTGGCTCACACACATCTATGGAATTCCTACACACTTTTACATCCATAGGTGTCGGTAGGTAGGTAGGTATGGTGCTGTGTGCTCAACAAAAGCAAAATCATCATTTTATATGTCAAATTTATTGATTCGTTGTGATCGATTGCCTTCAGTGTCAAACTGTAAAAAATGTGCAAATGCTTTAACGTCGTATTCGTATCTTCACTCACTCAGCATTTATGTTTAAGAGCATCCTTGTTATTTCATTTAGATAGCAGCACCCACATACACCCGAACACCACACACACACAGTTACATATAACCATCTGCACATTACAGCTTTGGTTGTCCTTTTTTTGAGGTGTGTTCAACATTGATAGATGTCCGTGTGTTCCTCTTATGCTCCTTCTTCATCTTCCTGTCAGTTTGCACACTTTTTCATGTTGAACATCTTGGATTGGATCAACCACAAATACTAACACATATGTATATTGAAGAACACACACACATAGCCACAAATCGAGAAGAATAATGATGAACACAATACGGGATTACAGGGTTCAACTTTAAATCATTAAATATTCAATTAAATACTCGAAACTACTAAATTAGTTAAGAGGAGAAAATATAACATTTTTGAAAGATATTTCTTGAAAGTAACGAAGTAGGGATTTCGGGAATTCAAGCGAGAACTTTGTTTATCATTTTAGCAGGTACACTGGGCTCATAGATAATGCACTACTTGAAGTTTCAATTCAAACATTCACCTTCAACATGTCCACTTGGGATCACAGGCGTAGAGAAAACCTATGAATTACTCATAACACAAAAGAGAAAAACTACAGTTCTTTTGTGGATTATTTTTTTCATAATTTTTAATTCTTATTATGTTTGTTTAATAAATGATTTGGAAATATTTATTTATGAAAATACAAATATCCAAACAATTAGCCCATAACAAGAGTTTTGAAGAAAGAATGAACAAATAGAACACAACACGAACATGTTTCATATATTAGACCACAATGGAGTTTTTCTCCTTCTTAATTCAATTCGTATTTGTAGAGATTCTTCTGTGTTTCTGGCCATTTTGTGGTTAATTGCTAAACAAACACACTACAAATATTTTCAAACAATAATAACCGTTGGTGTTTGCAAAATCTTCGAAGTTGTGAAGAAACGGAAAAATAAAACAACAAAAACTGTTTTCAAATTGTTTAACAATGTTCCATGTCTAGCCACCACAATGACCCAGTTTACGCATGCGCAAACTCGCCAAAGAACAAGAAAAAAACCTATTCCTATAATTTGCCAAAGCTTATTATAAACAATCTCTGTAATTTGTGATGAATTTTCTATTCTATTGTTTATCTGCTTTCGTTCTTTCTTCTGGCATTTCTTTCATTCGCTGGCTCTGTTGGCTCTTTAACGATTTTTTATATGAATTTAATGGCCAATATTTCATAAAGATGGTCAAACAAACAGGCTTATTTGTTTTCACTTTAAACCACAGCAAATTGCCGACAAACCCCAAAACACAGCAACATGAATTGTTTTTTCGAAGAGGCTAATCGTCTTTTATAGATGTTCGATAGTCAATCTGATAGTATCGTCTTTGCAAAAATATCATATCCCCCATGAATAGCACATATGATAACAAGTTTATGACAATTCAATTATAGTTTGCCTGAAATAAGTCGACTTGAGTCGATTAACAATATTAATTATACACTCGATGTGTGAATGTAAATTGTGCTGCACATCCTTTGGCCGGTGTATATGGCTTACTGCAACAATATGTTTTTGTATTTAAACGTTTGCAAGGTAAAGAAATTTTGACCCACATAGTTTTACACGCGATCACTAAGTTCAGTGCATTGAGTACACTGTGCGATTTAACATTTTTTGATAGTTACCGGGAAGTTCCAACAGATTATGAAAGAGGGGCTAAAAACGAAGACACGTGTATCGGCGTCGGGAGATCACCTAAAAAGTTGGTATTCCCCGTTTTCAAGAATTTTGATCATTTTCGAATTATGATTTCTTGAAATCCTTGCATTTTAAGTATATATAGTGCCTTCGGCAATATTACTGATAAAATGTCGAGGGATATTTTAGTATACAACTTAACCGGGTCATTAAAGGGGTCTTTCGGACCCCTTTTCCGGAAGTGATTGACTCATCATTCAAACGGGGTTGAAGCTGCTCAGACTATTCTACAGAAATGTTCGCCATAATGTTTTACTTTAAGTCTATAAGTATTTACATGTTCTAAATACCTGGAATGATCGAATTGCCACATCGATTGGAAAATGAATTTTTAATATATTAAAAATTTTAAGGTTCCGCTCTAACTAAAATATACCGAACTCTATCGTGATTTCAACAGACAGACAGGCATGGCTAAATCGGCCTAGAATTTTTATTTAAATATTGAAAAGAGTTTAATTATTCTTTATTTATTTTAGGCCTGCGGTCTGTGGAATTAAATTATCACTCCTTCCAAAATATTATCTAAAAATCATGAAATATGTTCTTACTTTAATTTTCGTAACCGACCTGCAGAAACAAAAGTTAAATAGACTGCATTTTTGACGGACCAGGCCGAAAACATTTCACTGTCTAAAGAAATAATTTCACTGTAGATTGGCAGAATACCGAAGGTCAGACGTAGCCGATCAAATGATACCACCTTACACAACTACCATTGAGCGCTCAGTTTCTGCCGGTCTATATCCCGATCCTGGATATTTCGCGATATTTACACTCGTATATGATTGTGGCGTCTAGAGCGACTAGAAACAGTCAAAAATGGAGTTTTTGGTATATTTCATCCGCGAAATATCATCTGATCATCATCGAAAATTATAGGCATCATCCTTGGTTACAAACTGAACCTCATGCAAAACCTTCCTTCCAACCTTCCTAACCACCATCGATACTTTTCAGCCCTCTAATGTGACAATGGAAATACTAAACAATATAAGAAGAGAGACCCCTATTAAGTTTAAGTATAACACTGGCATCCAGGTACATACATCAATATAATTGATATAAATTTAAATACCCTGAAAACATAGTTGTGTAGGGTACAAAAATTCAAATACAAAGTCTGCGTTAAAAATATTGGATTTTTATTGGCCTCAGAAAATATGTCTTCCTATTGGTCTGCTTTCAAGTTAAATTTTTGAAAAAAGCTGAATGAAATGTGCTAATTTAGGTCTTGACTACATTTCATATTATTTCCGTTGCTAATTTTACGAAAATCCTTGGCGTTTTAATAAATTCTCAAGTTCACCTTTCACGTATAACAATTGTTTACGCTAATAACCAAACATATCTCTGTTGTGGTCACGTTTTTATTTGTGACATACATTTCCCCTCTGTGGACAACACAGTTACATATTTTTTCCTAACCTTATTCGGAATTTAAAACGAATCATGCTTTCTATGCCAAATTGTCATAGTTGAAATGTTTTACAAAAATCCAAGACTTCAAATGCAGGGCCAACATTAGCTGTGGAAAATTACAACAACGGAACTTGAAATAAAAGCAAAACTAAACCAAAACAACAGTCATTACAAATGTCAGCATATCTGCGAACGTTAACAGTAACCAAGAAATGTAACCAGGAAAACCGCACAACACTATTCCACAGTCATAGTTATTGCAGTTCCCCTACGATTATCTAGGTGAGCGATTTCCACACACACACACACATACAGACAAACACAATCACCCACATTATTTTCTGATGACAGTTTTTAGCTCTCCATTCGTTTTGTTGTTGATTTTGTTCGGTGCCCGCCAGACTTTGTTGGCAAACGCACTTGAAAACAATTTCAAAATGCAAAGAAAAAGGAAATAGAATAGAAAATATGGCTAAATAAGTGGCCATAATTTTATAACATTTTCACAAAATGCTAATCCGACGACTGCAAATCACAGCGAGCATTAAGTGAGTGTTTATGTCTGAAAAGTTTGCTATTCTGCTATCAGTTGGAAATCAGGTTACCATTCGAGCGTCTCTTTTCGTCGTTATTATTTAGATTGTCATTTGGCTGCAACTCATGCCAATAATTCGGCCGTATTTAGGGTCCAACCGTGAACGTAGACATTTGCATCTCGGCTTGAAAATTGTCATTAATTTATTATGGTAATTGAAGAGTGGTTAAGAAATGTAGGACTGCACCATTTATTTGGTTATAGTCTAGTTGTGGAGTGAACTATAATTTAGTTATTTTTAATGATATTAAAAATAAAAAACAATAAGCCACATTTTTTTCGCAGAAAAATGATTGCAATTTTATTGTTTTTATAATTCTCACTCGTCAATAACTTTTCAAAGTTCTTTTTATTGGGATTGAAAATAATTCTCATTAAAATTTTATTATTTGTGCAGTTCCTTTTATATCTCTGATATTTTATCGCAGGTTTTGTCTAATGTTTTCTATAGTGTTTATTTTTGTAATTCAAACTACTAGACTACAAATGAAAGTTTGTGCTTCTACACATCTAGAATAGCCTTCAATGATAAACTGCGACGTTATTATTAATTATACCATTTGTCTCGTATTCCATTGTGTAGTGGCTAAGATTGTAACTGTTTTGCATTTCCTTGCCCGCCATAATATTCCCTATACAATTTGCAAATCTAACGGAAATATTGATAGAAATTATCCTATTCTACAAGCGGCGCATACAATGTTGCTAAAAATAATTGCATGTACCTCTCCATGACACCAATAAATCTAAATCAATCCTCACAAATGAGATTCTTACAAAGGCGATTATACGATGCCAATAAACTAAATGCCAACCAAATGATTGAAGATTGAAGTATATGCCTGTATATATAATTTAGTTATTTCCTCTCTCTCTCTTTTAAACACACACAGACTCCATCATAAACATATTCCTTACATTATGTATTTCTGTATGCATGTACACACATACACACGCGCGCAGTATAATTCACAATTATCATTTTAAATAAAAATTCCATATAAACTCGAATAATTGCTATAACATTTCAATGATACGCTTTTCTTTATAGCTGGAGGTTTTTTCTTTGCATTTTACTCGATTAAATGCATAAAAACAAACGTAACGTTAATAATACTATTAAATGACAGAGACACTACCACTGACATTCATCTCTACTTGGCCAACTACCCAACAAACGCCAATGACAGACGACAACGACGACGACGTTGCGACAAGCAAGTCTGGTACCTGCATCAACACTGCCACAGCATCACGATGCCGTAGAGTGCAGTGCAGGGGCAACGGTGATAGCGATAGTGGTGGTGATGGTGGCTGTGGCATGGCTCAAACGATTCTTTGCCACGCCATGCTTTGAATCTCATGATGCGACAAGGAATATCATCATCAGTGATGATGTACTCACTCAATTGTGTAAATGTGCATATGCACCGGGAACACTCAACGGCGGCACAGAGCGTGTCACACAAACACACATGCACTCTCACCCACATGTACTGACATAAAGGCATGGCTGTTTGATCGTTATCATCATCGCCACCCGTTCGCTTGCTCGTTCATTCCTTCGTTAAAGGAAAATTGTCTCATAAATGTTGTTATGTTCAATCAATATCATGTTTAATACGCTGTTCGTTGTATGTGTAGTTAGTATGCATATTTGCATCTGTATATTTTTTGCGGGCAATGTGGAGGGGAATTTTTTTATCTCTTTGTATAGGGAATCTGGTACAATTTATAATCACACTTAAATACACACACACACATACATGTTCACATTTCCACTAATTCATTCATACATTGAAGCTATGATAAAACGAAAGAGATACAAAATCATTTCATAAACGTTTCTCATCATCATTCTATCACTGTGTTCTTCTACATTCAAATGCGATTTGTTTATGTTAGGGCGTAACGGACATAAATAACGAATATTTAGATTTGAAGATTTTTATAACATGAATTAAATTCAGATATTAAAATATCCAATACGGACCAATTTATATATAACAGGCAATACAGCAGAATACAAATTGTGTTGCCGCAACAATAGTGGAGTGCATTTAATTTGTAATTCCGTTTGCAACACCTCGAAATATTAATCGAATATCCTATAAAGTATATATGGTTTTGATCATATGTAAATATATAGTTCATATAGTTAAATGTATACAGTGCCGAGCAAAAGTGTCCGAATGTTGAGAAATTCCTTAATTTAACCCCTACAAAATCTTTAATGGATGAGAGCGCAATATAAATGTTTCTTATTTATTTTTCGACATTTAAAAAACAATAAAATTTATTACTACTTTACGAATATAATTAAAATATAAGACAACTGCACGTATAAAACGGCAATTACATTAGAGCTTTTTATCGGGTTAACCTTCTTTATGAGGATTTATTTGACATATCGACGCCTCCGAAGAATAGTATGCTAAGTCTGAAAAGTGAGTTTTTCAGCAGAAGCTCTCATAGTATGGAAGTTTCTTAAATTTTACGTGCCATGCTATGTACATTTTTGCTTATAACTTTGGTTTGGATTGGCTGATGATTACCAAAATTTCAGAGAATTGAAATTAAGGACCGTAGTATCTAAAAACGTAAAGAACATTAAAACATGCTAAGTCGACTTAGCATACTATGGTTCGAAGGCGTCGATATATACAATGGAATTGACAATTTGAACCCACTGGGTTAACTAAATCCGATATAATGTAAACGTACTATAAGAAAAAGTCAAAATATTAGGTTGGGGAAAAAGAAATCCATTATTTTCTGGATTTATACTCGTGGAAGGGTGACATTTCGCAGTTAAAAAATTATTGTGCTGTTTCTTGTTTTGTGCATGCAATTGTGAGTTACAGGGTGTTAAAATGGTAGTGAACAAAGAGAAAATTCGGTACATTTTACCGTTTTTTTTTTTTTATTTTATTTTTTTTTTTTTGACAAAGGCAAAAAGTTGATCAGCATGTTAGCAGTCGTAACATCGCCCAGGAGCTTAAAATCTACCATAAAACTGTTTTAAACCATTTACAATTGACCAGAAACGGTCAGAATTGGCCAACAGGAGAGGTGTCGTGTTCCACCAGGACAACGCTAGGCCACACATCTACAGTGACTTGCCAGAAACTCCGGGAGCTTGGTTGGGAAGTTTTAATGCATCTGTCATACAGCCCAGACTTGGCACCAAACGATTATTATATTTTTCTTACATTGCAAAAATTTGTCTAAAGATAAACAATTGGTATCTAGGTAGGATTGTGAAAATCGACTACTAGAGTTTTTTGCAAATAGAGAGCAGGACTTCTATGAGAGAGGCATTATGGAGTTACCTTTTGGCCCAAATCGGACATTCCGAAGCATGTTAAATAAATTCCTATGGTTCATATAAACATAATGAATTTCTTTTTCCCAAAACCTAATATTATTATTGATCACAATAACCAGAGTTGTAATTGTTATTTTTGCACTATGATATAATCCACCAAAAAATAAATAAACATTCCAACTTTCGTTGAAATATTTTAGCTTGAAACATTTTTTATTGGTATTTTAATAGAAAACGTACCAACATTCGTACACTTTTGCACGCCACTGTATATATAGTTATAATTTAGATTAAGCTTAAAACATTATCATATATATTATTACTATTCTTGGACGTATGATTTTGAAAATAGAATTATCGGCCCAGTACCAGAAAATTTTCCATATTTTAGTAGATTAGCTTTCTTGGGTTGTAGGAATGTGAAATACATCTATGCACAAAATTTTACAGATATATGCATATTTTGCATTTGTGCAACGTGTATATCTAATATTTACACATTTACCTTTAAGGGGATACATTTTGAATGCAGTTTTTCTTTCAGCTTACCTAAAATTAAAAAAAAAAAACATTTGTATTAATTATCTTAGTTTATAATTATTATTTTTTTTTTTAATAACAAGAGTCGTATTTTTTTATATACGGCTTTCTAACACTGTCTCAGAATTATTATTACCCTAATACTCATACACTTTATCTAGCCATAATCCATACGATTTTTGTGTCGCACTGATGTTATGGCTTAATAGAACAGAACAAAATTGTTTTATAACATGGCTGTGGTTGGTGGTAGGAAACAGTAACCAAACGAATGTGTAAGCAAGAAGGAAAAAACAACAACGGCAGCAAGAACGAACACGAATAAGAAAATTATAAGTAATGTGGAAAATTGCATTTTCTACAATATGCAGCATGCATCACGCTTGCATGCACTCAATGCTCAGCGTGTATGATAAACGAAATTTCTTCTTCGGTGTTTTTTTTTCCTTTGGTTTATTCCAATGAAATTGCCAGCGAGAAAAAAAAAATTATGAAGCATAAACTGCTAATATCGACAATACGAAATATAGGGGGGAGTATAATGTCATTAACATCATTATTGTTATTAGCTATGAAGGAAAGCAAAAAAGAAATTGTCCACAAAAAAAAAAAAAAACAAAAATGTAAAACCACACAGAAAAAACTGATGTGGAGAACCCCCAAAAATTGGGAACGTTGACTGGCGCTGCCATTGAATCACAATTAAAAATAACAAATCTGCGGCACGTAGAAGTGCATAAAAAATGTTATTTATGGTCCCCCGTCCGCCATCACCCACCCATACATAAACACGGCGAGCAAAATGGGGTCGATTGCATTCAATTAACCTTTTTTGGTTAAACAATCATGCATTTCACCGAGAGGTGGGTGGGGATTAACGGTGATTTTGGGTGCAACAACCCATATGCGATTATGACGGATGGTTAATAAACCTTCTTGTGTTAAATGCTGGCTGTGTCATGCAGACAATAAAATACGTAAAGAATGTATGTAACTGTGTTGATGGTGGTGGGTCATTGTGCACCATAGAATCCTTTGTGAGGTTATTAATTTAAATAGCTTACAATGCAAAGTTGACGAAAGCCTATTAAACAAACTGATTGTATGTTAAGAATATTAAATGTTACCAACGAAAAAATGCGGATTGACTTCATAGGGAATTTTATTTAATTTTTTTCTTTTTTACTAAAAAATGCTTCTAATATTCATGAATCATAAAATTTAAATGTACAATTCTAATGTAAAATTGTTATTTGACAGGTCAGGGAATCATATATTTGTATGATATATCTTGAAATAATGAAAAAACATCGCTAGTGTAATAAACTGTCACAATAATGCTTTCAAACATACTCAGCTAAAATAAACAAAAATGTCTTCTCAGACGGAATATAACATTTAGTGTTACCGTTATTCGCTTAATCACTAACCATAAATCGCGTGCCACCTTAACAGTCATTAAAGGGTTAAAATCTTCTCTTCATTTAGGTATTTCGTTTAGCTATTTTTTTTAATTTTTAGACGTTTTGATTTTTCTTTGTTTTAGTTTGACGTAGCATTGATTCTGTTGCAGTTATTAGCCATGGTTATGATGGTGTTGGTGGTGGTGGTGGTACTGGGTTACATTAATGTTTAAAGACAAATTGTTTTTGTTATTCATAGCGGTATTTGTTACCTCAAACTAGCGGTTGTTTTATTTGCTGGTCGTTTTTCGTTAGCTGTTGTTGCTGTTGTCATAACCCATCGTCAAATAAAAAACAGCTTAGTGCACAGCACCCATGGAAGCCCACAGAAAAAAGAATGTTAACACACACATTCACACATACATAGACACGGCGACAAACATTGCCGAAACCTGTTGGTGACAAGAACGACGAAGAAGACATCAAAAATATTATCATGTTCCGTAGTTGTTCAGATTCCCGCTTTGTTTCATTCTCCATTTATTTTCTTCTTCTTCTTTTTTGACTTTCTTCAACGAAGACATTCTACAAACACAATGGACATGACAAGCTCTGATATACCAATACACTGACATGTCTCTGGAGCAGGTAGCGTAGTTGGTAACCCATAGAATTTGAATGTTGAATGTTTGTCTTTGGTGGGTCTTCACATAAGGGCCTTTATGTGAATTGCACTGTGAGACAAAATCGAGGTCATGGTCTAGGGAGGATGAAAGACCTTGGAGGGTATATGAAACCTCCAGGAGGAATAATTCTTCATAGGTCAAAGTTCGATTTTACTGAAGCTGTCTCTTCATGTGTAATGGGACCGCCAGAAAAAAATTATCATATCTTCGAATTTTGACCTACGGCGAATTTTCCTTCTGGGTTTTTCATATACTCTCCAAGGTCTTACATCTCCAATAGGATTTTTTCCACCCCCAAAATCTTGTCGCACAGTGTTACTGGACAACAAAATACGTAAATTGAGAAGTTGGATTTCCATCCAATTCGGCCTAGAAGGAACCTCATATATCAAAATTCTTCTTCATTTGGATAATTTTTAGTTTGGGCCTTATAACACTTTTTTTACTCCAAATCTTAAATTACAGAAAAAATCAGGAATCGTTAAATGGATCAGACTCACAGTCCAACATGGATATGTTAATGGATAACGACACATTTTATGTGGGGGTCCAATAGTTGACGTTTTGCAAGCAATACGCCCCCCCCTTTTAAGGTGGAGAATTTTGATATACATTAACCAAATTAGTATGTGAATCCTAAAGGTCTGTGGACTGCTCGGATCAGACTATAATATTCTGGTCTGAATAAACCATTTGCACATCAAGAGTGAATATTATTAGAGTAAGTTCCTAATAACGCCCAACGAATCTTACCGCCACCTTCTTCGTTTACGTAAAGGGCCTTTTGTTTCCAAGGCCTCTCTCTGTCTTTGAACCCTCCCTGTGGTTATACTCCGTATTAGTATGCTGATGTCTGGCATTTGTTTGTAAAAACTGTCATGCATGAAGCATAAATACCTTTAAAAAACAACAACAACCACATTGTTCCGAAAAGACTGTCATGGTTTTTGGGGTTTTGGGTTAACGGAGAACTAACAACCAACACAAACAACAACGACAATATGCCACAACGCCGCCTCACCAAGAACTATCTACAAAATGATGTAAAGAAATTATGACAACAATGATCTAAGGCACAACGGTGTTCACCAAGAATAACTGAAGGAATTAACCAAAAAAATCATTACATCAATGTGCACCGGTCCATCTAACTTGTCTGTCTTCCATTAGGGTCTTTTGTCAACCTGTTTGCATTCTTTTTAAACTGTCTTCCTCCTCTATCATTATCATTAGCAAACCGTAACAAATTGCAATTAAAGTTTTATTAAAACTTGCATTTGTCTCACACCAGCATTGATTGCTGGTTAAAGCATTATAAAATCAACTACAATAATAACAGCAACAACAATAACAACTGTTATATAACAGTGAAATTTCCGTTCATGGGAATTATCCAAACTTCATTGACCGCTGGTGGTGTCCGTTGTCCGGTCATTGATTGATATTTGTTAAGTTTTTAATTAATTTCAACATGATTGTTATTAATATTTGTTGTTGTTTTTGTTGCTGCTGCTCTTCTTTATTGTTCAATGCAATTAATAACAAACAAATAAACAAACACGAGTCGTTTTTTAATACAAATTTAAATTTGTTTTTTATTTGAGCATATTTTTTTTTCTTTTTTGACTTGTTAACTAAATGGCCAATAAAGCGAAAGTAAACTGCCATTGTCAAGTGTGGAAGAAGGGATGGGAAGGGAAGAAGAAAGTCCATTAACAAATAGTAAAAAAAACGCAAAACAAAACTTTGCATAGATTTTATTATTGTTTCATTTTATCGCATCCGACAGACAGACTGCCACAGCGGTTCGTTCATCCGCCGCCAAGTGAGCATCATTATAGTTTAATAACCAGGCCAGACAATTGAATAATATCACCAGAGCATTTGTCTATTTTACAATAGTTAACAATATTTTCACAACATACATACATTCATTCATTCATATTGTTGTTATTTCACAGCAACAACAAAAAATCAAATATAAACAATTTAAAGTAAAAAAATGTTGTAATTTAAAAAAGTGTTATGTTGGCTCACATATGTCCATTGTACACAACATTGAAAAAAAATACACACACACAATTTGTCAACGGATATTATCACAGACTACTATTAATGTTATTATTATGTGTTATGTTAATAAGCAACAATTTTTGCAAAACTTCAAAAACCCCAAACTAGTTATTAATTTAAATTATCGGAAGATCTGATCTGATATTTTTTGTCTAAAATTTTATATTAAATTTTCAGGATTTATTTCGAAATTTGAAAAGTTTGAGATACCTTCTTTCATAAAGGTGGACAATGACATTGTAGAGTTGTCCAATACTTCGGTATTTAAGTGTATTTTTGGTAAAAAATCTAATAATTTTTTTTTTGTTCTGGATATTTTCCTACTTTTGACAAAGTGAACATCTCCAAAATTAGCCCTTTCGCTTTGTCATATGACGTTTATTTTTGCCCTATATCTTAGTTTTCTTTTCATCGACTCTTAAGTACAACTTGTCTCAATTACATTTCAAACACCCAATTCATACTTACACACACATACGTTAAACATGTATAAAAATATGTATCTATATACGCCAGTGTGTCATAAAACACGGAACTGTTTGACCGCTTCAAAGGCGGTAAAACAAAAGGTGGAAATTATGTTTCGAACAAAAAAAGACATTAAAAAATTGTTACAATGTAACAACAACATCGCCAAGTAAACTACTGAACCACACAGAGCAATGTGAAGCATGGGAAAGTTTTGCTGTGAAATATTGTGCAGAAAAAAGGCCAAATAATAATAATCATTTGTTGTTGTTGTTTTTCTTCTTCAGCTAATTGCATTTAGAAATCTTGGCTTACGGCAGCGGCAAGATGTCAAAGTCATTTGACAAATAAACATGTAAAGTTGTTTGCCTGATGATTGGTGTGTCGTAGAAGTTAGTGGTGGTGTGGTAGCTTGCCTCAATCTCAAAGTGTCAATCATTTTGGTTAGTCGCTGTGGTCGATGGGCATACCCGAATATGAAGTCATAATTGTGGCAAACTACCAAAGAACTACTACTACTGCCTGTTGACACTGATTTTGTTGGTTTGGTTGAGAATAATGCCGAATGCATTACCCAATGACCATTTGCTAAATTCTAAAGGAATTAATGACTTTTCCATTGCGGTATTATTGTCTGTCACCATGGTGTCTAGGTGTACGTATATGTATGTATGTTAAAGTGTATGTGTGTTTGTTGCGGATGGCAGTGTGCCCAATACACTGTGGATTTCCACTCAATAAATTTGGTCAGGCACTGGAGATGTTTGTGGGTTACAAATCAAAGATATTAGCAATGAATTAATGTGAAGAAAATGTAATTAACATTTTGAGGTAATATATATGTGTACATATGTTGAATAATAACGGTATTCATGCTTTGTCATTTTCCAATATTGTGTCATTTCAATGAGTGAATGTGTGGAGGTTCCTGATAAAAAATTAATTATCAATATTAATTATGTAAAAGTTTTTTGCAAAACATTGTCAAGGGCTTCGGATTGATTTAATATAAAGCCACATATATTTCAATATAGATAGCGAGTTATTATTTGTCTTTTTTCTATATGTTTCCATTTCAAAATGTTTACAGCGGATTACAATAAAATTTCTTAATCTGATAAACAAAATTTCTTTTCCATTTCAACATTTCTTTTAGTGAAATAGAAAATCATTAAATTAACGTATTTCCGGTTTTATTTCAGGTATCGGACATTAGTGCCACTGGACATGGAAAACAGGTAATCATTAAATACCACAAATTTGTTTAGTTATTGTTGTGGCTGTTGTTGTTGTTGTTATTAATAAGACTTGCAGCAATATTAGCAAGTTTTCACTTGCAATCCCCACCATCCAAATGCCACAAGCCACAGAAATAACAACAACAACATCAGCGGTCATTGCGACGAAAAATAAAACATAAACACGACAGAAATCTTCAAATTAAAATAAAAACTAAGAAAACAAATATTTATGCAAAACAGCCGGAGTTCGAAATGACTTGTTTAATCTAAAACTCCTAATCTTAACGAGCGAAAGTGTTTAATTACTCCTCTATCTGTCATCTACTAACTCTGTGTTGCTATTTTCTGCTGTTGTTGTTGCCATACAATTCACAAAGTGAGAGAACGAGAAAAAGAATGACACACGGCCGACGGACGGACGAGCAGGCAGGCATACAAATATATTTACTAAATTGGCTAGAAAATGACATTAATAATAATAACAACAGTAACAAATACAGCCGACAGTAGCCGTCGTTGCTAATAGCAGACTATCTAGAAAAAATAAAGCTGTCACAAAATGACAAAGTAGTTTTTCACTTTTTCCCCCACTTGGAACACGGCCAACACCATCACAACTTCTAACTTGACAAGTAAATCAACTTCCAACCTGAAAATGTCTTCCAAGTGCGTTCTTAACTGCATACATGAAACTCTCACAGACACACACACACGCATAAACATATTTCCACGTCCATGTATGCAAATGAGTTGGGTATGAGAGGCTGTTGTTATTCTTGGTAAATGAAAACGACGACATATTCCGCCTACAAAATTTTAGGAAAATAATAGAATAACTGTGTCACAGTGAAGTGCGTGATTGCCAAAAGTAACGAAAAAGTAAACATTGTATTGATGTCAGTAAAAATGCACTGCTCAGAATTTGTTGATAACCCTAAAAGTTATTTTCATTTTTCATTACTAAATATCACATCACACTCCATAGAATAGGGACATCTGTGTTTAGTTATATTTCGAAAAATTTTCTTTTTAATTTTAATTACACGCATATTTTGAATGCGTATAATTTCATATGCAACATCGAATATTTAATTTGACATTCAAAACACTTGAAATTACGAATTATAATACCAAAAGCCAAAGTTGTATAATACAACATCAAATTACAAGTCGATTTATAGATTCCGTCCGTAATCTTAATGCCGATCATAAAGATCATCATAAAGAATGCAGATCACATTTATTATTCAAGTGTGAGGAAACAACTGAGCATCGGCTTACATTTGGAAATTGCTTCCATATATATAGTTCCGCTCGACTTCATGAAAACTGACTGAAAATTTGCCAGTTTAGGGGGTTTAACCCCAAAATTGGGGATTTTTGTTTGGAAATGGGTAAAAGATTTTTGGTTTGGGTTCCATGGTTCCTTTTGAGAATATGCATAGAATCACTTTCTGTCCGTCCGTCCGTCCGTCCATGGTCCTGCAAAAATGCGACGTCCAAAAAAATTCAATTAATAATTTTTACTAAATATCGATATTATAGAGAAAAAAAAATCGTAGCATAAAATTGTACATGTATCCTTCATGTTACAATCTACAGTAAAATACATATAATTTTACTGTAGATTGTAATATGAAGGAGCATCTCTTGCATATACCCAAAGTTTTATCATAATGTCGCTCCGTCCGGCTTATGTTGATTCATCTTATTTTTTTATTTATTTTGCAATATTACACATTGGCTGCAAGGTTCCCATCCCATACCGTTTTATGTACAATTCCTGAAATTAACAGCAACATGCCGTTAAACCTAACTAATCATAATTTAAATCACACCTTTGTCTTCCACGGGTGAGTCATTTGATTTACCCCTAAAAAATTGCACCTCTCCTCCCATAAATATTCATTGTTTACATGAATGTTAAAATTGTATTTGAGCAATTTCTATTGAATACCTTTAAATTCATCACCAAAAAGAAATGTTTAAAGATTTTTCGATTTTTTTTTCAAATTTATCTTTGAAATTCCCCATAACACAAAAAATAGCTTGACTCATGATGAGCAACGAATTTTGTCCATCGAAAATGATTCCTCTGCTGTTTTTGTTGTTAGTTTGGAATTTATTACAAATTGCTGTTCGATTTGTTGTTGATAGTTGTTGCTGGTCGCTGGTTGCCCCACCAATAGTGGTTTTACCACTTTCACATGTGCTGCCGAGCGGGTATTGACAAAAGACTCGTTTCGATTTGGCCGGTATAAGTTGGTGCTCTTTTTTTGTTTTGTTTTTGGCATCTTACAAGACAAGAGCATTTTTAATTTTTCAAATACGATTTTGGTGTTGATTTTGATTGCTTGTTTGGCGTCTTAGAGCAATAAATAATAGTAAAACATGCCTCCGACATTAAAGGCCATACAAAATCAAAACAAAAGGAACATTAAACAAAATTACATAAAAAATTCAAAATTAGAAATTGTGGGAAATTGTAGACAAGTACAGCCAGTATATCACACCAATTAAATTAAATATAAGTAAATTATTCATTACATATTGCGTAGGTTTCATACTGCATTGTGCAGATAATGCACTGAGTAATGATGATTATATTTGTTTATAGAAGTTTTTTTTGTGAATTGATCTAGGAAGATACGTCTTTTTTTCTATTGTTATATTTGCAAATCCATATATCGTGTCTAATATTAAATAATATCTATATGTGTTTGACCTATAGATGAACCTATTTCCCAAGAATATAGCACGTCTCAACGCTAAATCTACATCCAATTTCATAAATAATCCACATTTTTATGTCTTACGTTTGTTTTTCTATTCATTTTTTTGGAACAACCACAAAACTCACGCATATTCTTGTGGATAATTTATAAGTCAAGTAGCGGCAGCCAAACTGACACATTTCCATCATTCAGTCAGTCGTTAGTTTTTTCACATTTGGTCTGAGTTATATTTTCATTTATGGCAACAATTTTTTTTTATTTTTGCTTTTGTAGAACACACGCACTGACACTGAGTGGTGTACTGGAACTAGAAACCCCAAATGTGCTATTGCAAAACAAATATTAAAAAATAATACGAGAGAGCAGACCCAACCACAATAAATTGGACGGACATATGGTCGGTCGGTCGGCTAAATAAACAAACTAAATAACCAACATATGTATGAATGTGGTATGACTGAACTGACGAACGAACGTACGTATGAATGAATGGTCAATACCCCAGACACAAGTATGAATTAGAAAACTAGGTGCCAACAGAATTAACACACAATTCACAGACACATTCTTAGAATAGAACAGTGGAATGACCAAAGAAAATAGCAACACAACATAGAAACAAACTACAAACACATAAACAAAATGATGACCGTTAAGAGGCTAAAAGTCGGTATCACAGCATAAGCTGAGACATTGACAAATATCCACAAAAAGAAAGAGAGCAAAAAAAAAGATGGACAGTCGGACAGACGGAGACAAACACATATTCATATCAGTTTGCAATCAATTGACCTATGCCAATGTCAAAACTTCTCAGGGCCAATGCAGGTGTCAGTCAGGCGATCATTAGTCATTACACTCCCCTCACAATCGAATCGAATTGAAGGTTTATCGCTTTTATTATGGCATGTGTCAATTGTTGACATGATTAACGGCTATTGTGGCCAAGCCGTTTATCATTTTCTATTCCTTCGGAACAATAGTCCATCCAAATGGCCTATTTGCTTGCAAATACATTTAGTGGTAAATTACAAATGGATTATTTTCTTGGGGAAACATAGGAATACGATAATTGTTATCGACGCTTTTATTGATAAATGTGGAAGAAAAACAACACTTTGTTGTTGTACAATAAAATACAATACGAGAAATAAAGTAATTATTGAAATTTTCCGATTGGTATTTGTTTGGAGAATTTTTTTTAATTTTATTAAGAATTTTTGAAAAATTAATGTAATAGAATACAAAATTTTGTTAATGTTAAATTTTCATCCACTAACATGTAAGAGACGATATAGAACAAAGTTTATAAGATTCACAAATAGTAGATCCAACCAAAAACTCCAATAGAAAATGGATTGACAATTTGCAAAGAAACATAATTTTTAAAACATATATTTTTTACATAATTTTTAATGAATAAAAGTAAAAGTATTACACCCTCAAATTCATAACTCATTCATTTGGAAAATTCTTTATTTTCATATACTTTTTAAGCACTTTTAAAAATAAAAAAAATACAAAACAAACAAAAATAGATCGACTCATTGATGAGCAACGAATTTTGTCCATCGAAAAGGATTCCTTTGCCGTTTTGTTGTTATTTTGGAATATTTTTTAAACAATTTTCAACTTGCTGCTGCTAAAAGCAGTAATCACTAATATGGATTCGATCGAAAATGACTCTGTAGGAAACTAGTTTAAAATGGGATAAGATCTTCCCTTTAAGATTTCCATAGCTATATCTAAATTTTTGCATAATTGTTTGTTTTGTTGTTTCGAAATGTAATTTAAAATAATAAAAACACGAAAAACTCAAAAATGTGGAAGCCATCATTAATTTTCAGAATACTATCTAAATGGTATCTGAATCTAATTCATTCACCTGTTGTATAGAAAATAAAATCAAATGTCTTCCATACAAAATTAACTTTCTTAATATAACTGACCAATATTTCTAATAGCTGTGCAGACCAATTTTGGAAATAACAGATCATCTTCTAATGAATACAACTTTCAATAAAAACACAAAAGAATGATAACTTTCAATTTTAAACGACGTTCACTTTCACTGAAATTGGTAGTAGATCAACATCATCATCATCAGGTGGCATTGTGTGGCTCAGCATTTGATTTATTATGCGCGTTTCGAATGGCAGCAGTTTAACAACAACCAATATTGTGAAGTCAATTATGTTTGGAATCCCATAGAATATACAGTTGTTTAATAGAAATCGATAGATAACCTATTCTTGCCGTTAGATGACGGTGTAACTAATTGCAACATTTTGTAGAGTATTCCGCTGAGAACACATACAAATATATCTCCAGGGTGTAGAATATTAGAATGTGTGTTTTAATATTAGTGTAATTGGAAAATTGAAAACAATGGTTTCCCACAGTTTGAACGGGCAAACTTAATAAATAATTAATCAATTGCTTTCGTCAAATGTTCATGTTGACGGGTTAGGAATTCACTCTTCTAAAAATCAAAAGTATATATTTTTTAAATTTAATTGCGACTAATTAAAAATATACCATCTCGTCCTAATGGAAACTAAGATAGAGATGATTGTAAACATCAATACAACGAGAAATGAGTCTATATGCAGTTAGTCTTTATTTATTTTAAATAAAACTCGTTGCCAATGCCTTTCCATCAAACATCCCATAAGTTGTTATAATCTCTTACACCAAATGTGGTACTTCTTATTTTTTTCTGATGGCTCTCTGTGTGTATGTGAGTGTGTGCTTTTATTTACCAAACTCATTCCCACTTTTCTAACCGTGAATGATACTTACTCGAATTTCAACAAAAATCCATTCAGAAATTCTTCCTACTTCTTCATGTTCTTCTTCTTGTCATAGAACAACATAAAACATGTCCCTTCCTGCTAAAGCTTAATAACACTTAAACATTGCCAAACCATGTGAGTGCTGCGGAGGCAGGAAACGACGACCAACCAAAGTTTGTTGTTAGAAAAAAAAACGTTCCAGCCAACAACACTTCAACGGGAAAACGGAAGGCAAAACTTAAGCGCCAAAATGAGATACAAGAAAAAGTGCATTCTCGTTATACGGCACAGCAGGCAAAAGGCTGGCCTAGAGCACACATAGCAGCCAGACAACATAACTCAATCCACCAAAAGCTGTGTATTAAAGCGGAAAATGCGTAAATGTTCTACAAGGAATAACTACTACCACTACTGGAGCAAAAGCAACAACTGCTGCCTGCACCAGTAAACAAACAGACAAGAGCCGTAGAAATCCACAAAAAAAGAACGTGAAAAGTTTACATGCACTTCGTCATTGCTAAGGTGGAATGGCAAAGAAAACTTGGTATTTTTTCAAGAAATTCTACACCTCCTCTTCGCTTTTTTTCTCAACTAGTTCGGTAAGAATGGAAAAAAACGCAATCGACGTATATTCTTGTTACAAACAACAACTGTATGTGTGTAAGCTGCTTTCCTACAAGTGCCTAAGTGCAGTTGAAAAACTTCCAGTTACCCACACGAAAATTATCCAGCCGCCAGCGAAAATAGCATCAGAACCTCCATGTAAAGTAAAGTGTAAGTGATACGGAAAACTAAAATCATAAAACCAGTCAACTAAAGTGGATATATGTATTGCGCCATGATAAAGTGGTATGTTCTAGCCCCTATCCCAATGCGATCAATATTAACGCCATCACCATTGGTGGTGTTTACCATTAGACGATTGCAGTATTGCTACAGCAATGACAATTTGTTTTTCTTTCGAAGAAATGTCTGCCGGTGATGAGCATGGTATTTATTCGGTTAATGTTGTTGGTGCTAGAGGGAAGTCGCATGTGTGTGTGTGGTTAAAATGTCAATATAATAAAATAATTTTACGATTTCGAGGAATTTTAAAACCTTTAATTGAAATCAACCTTGATGCATTTCCTCCGAAAACATTCAAGTGCATGAAATTACTCGAACATAGGGTTGTCAGTGTTCTTCCGCAACATGGGAAGATTGTAAGGAAATGCCTATCGGCATTAAGGGCTACTGAGTATCGAAATAAAATTTTCTGTGAAATCTTCTTTTATTTATAAGTTATATTAGGAAATTTTGGTGATATTTACTTCTGAGGAAAGAATGCCCTATAAAGGAATTCTCTTTTAAACCTCAAAGTTTAGTAGCCACACCGTGGACCTTTCAAAAACTTCAAAGTATTATTAAACGATTTTTATTAAATCATTTTTCGTTTACATGCACTTCGGTGATAAACATTAACAATTTTAATTTTTAAGGAAAATTCATTTTTTTTAATATATGCATATCTGGTTTTTATTAAACCGACAAAAATTACTGATTTTTTTAAACAACCCAATTTTCGACTGTGTTCTTTTTGTCAGTTTTGATATTTTTTATATAAAAAAATGAATTATAAGATTGAAAGAAATGATTATATTAAAAATTATTATTGAAATTATTATAATATTTTGTAGATGAATATATGAACTTGTGATGTATGTACGTAACTATAGACGCAAATATTTTTTTTTTTTTTGAGAACGTGATTGATTTTAAACAGCATTTTTTTGAGGCTTGAATTTGAAAAAAAGTCCTTAAGAATTCATTATATTTCCATTCGCTTTTATGTTTGAAAATGTAAAACATTTTATTATTTATTAAATATAATTCGTTATTTTTTTCTCGGACAGCATCAGCTGATTTGCGGTAGCCATGATTCAACGCGAAATTAGCGGAAAATTTAAAGCCTTCTTATTTATTAAAATATAATTCGATTTTGTTTCTCAGACAAAATCAGCTTATTTGCGGAATTAAAGCATCTATGTCAATTCGAAAATTCATTTTTTTTTTGTTAGTTCCCTTTCATTCTTCTGAATACAATGGACAGCAATAGTGTCTGTATGATGTATGGGAATTCTTCTTGTCGTTATTTGCCCTCACACAACAACTTGAAACTTGACGAAACCAACACAACAAATAAAAACCTGAAGCACCAAAGTGTAATGCAGATTCTTTAAGAAGAAACTAAGTTGGATGAATGGATGGAGTGAACTACAGAAAGCGGACTGTAAATCATAGTTCAAAACACACCAAATGTTTGTTTAGCAGTTTTTTCTTCTTCTTCCGTAAAAAATGCAAGCATGCATGTTCGTACGTACGTAGTGCATTGTAATGGTGGCTGAAAGGACCGAAAGACAGACGGACGGACGGACGCACTGATTCGTTCATAGCACGATGTGTACATTTTTTTGGTTGTTAACATGATTTATGTTTGGGAAATTTGTCTGCAGTGCATTGCAGCCTACTTCAGGAAAAATATTAATGATTCTACTCACAGCCGAATAGACAAATGTCGGAAAACCATTCAGAAAAAAAACGAAGAAAAGCCGGGAACATTGTTATGAATTAATTAACAACTTTTTCCCATTAACTGTTGAAAGGAAAATTTCAAACAACTTACCTACCATGCAAGAAAAACAGAGAATCTCGTGTTTGGTTTCCAACAGGACCATGTAAATCCAGTTTTGGTAACGAAAGTGCTGGGAAATATTTGAATTTCCTATTATTCACTTTTATAAATATTCTTCAAATCTTTATCAATAATCCATAATAATAAAACTTCAACATATGTATATAAATATGTATTCACTTGAAAATCAATTCCTTTCTTGTATAACTTTTCTCAGTATCTTTTATCGTTCGTCGAATTATTTATGTATTTGACACTATCACTTGTATTTCAACCGCTTTCTTTTGTTTAACGTGGCTATCGCGTTCACCGTTGAAAGAGTACTAAACTCATGCGCTCATCGTTGCTAAGAAACCAGAAATCACTGTTGCGCACACTCACCGTTGCTGCATTAACTGCTGAGGTGTGTTGCCGTGTGTTAGAGCCACAACCACATGAAACAAGTTCAAGTTGAAGGTTTCTGCCACCATGAGCGTGAATGAAGAAGAGGCAAAGAGAGAGAGAGAGAAAGAAAGACATTTGGTATCAAGCATGATCTTACCAATACCAATTTGACCATTAAAGAGCATTCAAAAAAGAGAGTTATTTTGTAAATGAATCTATGTTGGAGAGAACTGAAAACTCTCTTTTTAGTACATGCAACATATAATTATCCAATAGGAATTCGTACAATACTTAACTCGTTACTATGAGAACTCTGAATGGTAAAGACTAATCGAACTAAGCTATAATGTGATTAAATATTGACTGTTTGACAATATACGAGGTTTGTTCAAAAGGTATAGCAAATATAGAGTAATTTTCTCTGGTTATGTGTATTCGAATACAACGTTATTTTGGTATTCCTATCCTTATTTATGCTGACCATTTTGAAATACCTATATTTACAGAAAGATGGTGTAGATGAATGGTGTATTGCGGGTAGGGTCCACAACACCGGTACACCGGAAGAAATGTCTTCCGCCAATTCCGTAAGCAAGACTCTTTTATGTGCAAAGTCCTAAGAAAGAGAAAGAGAGAGAATGTAATTCAAATTGTAAGAATTAATAAACTACAGAAATATAGTTTTTTGTTCAAATCATGGCAAAAACTCTCTTCGATGATTATATTTTAACCATATTTATTTTTTAAATACTTTTTAAAGTTTCTTACACAAAAAAGCCAAAGCAGGTGATGATTCATAGGCTTATCTTCCATTTTGGGAGTATAGATTATCAGGGGGTTTTCCCCAAAGCTTTGTACCTCCACCGGTAGAACTCCTTCATATCTTATTTTTTTATTTTGTCACCTCGTCCGAGAATTTCTATAGTTTTATGTTCCTCAAGTTTCGTTTCCATGATCGGTGTTATAAACATATTATAATCTAGCTCATTGCATAGAATTTTTAGAAATATTATACATTTCTAATAAGATAAATAAAAAAAATACCATAATATTCGAAAATACGTTTTATAGTACTGAAGTACAAAAGAGAAAATGAGCAATAATTATGAAATTGGACACTCAATACCTTCTTCCTCTTCTTCTCTTTCTCTTCTGCTCAAATCATTTTAATGTTTCGAGAAATACTTTAACAGATTTCTTACCTTTTTGTTTTGTCTGCCATGGCTAAACAAGTGCATTAATTAGCATAGTCATTAATTAAAATTCTACTGCTTGTAAAAGAAGAAATGTGAATGAACATGCGATGCGATAAAAGTCATAATAATATACAATGCGTACATGACCATACAAAAGACGTTAACAGATTTCATTAAAAGAAAAATATTTTCTTTTTGGCATAGGATTGCATTGTTTTTTTTTTCAAATGTACAACTCATCCGTTCTTGGTCAATGATTACTGAGGGTTTTTTCCATAACATTTTAGAAATTGTTTTCTACTGTCTGCGATTTTTTCCCAATAGTTTAAGCACTTTTGACAGTTTTATGGAACAGTTACTTTCTTTGAACTCTAATGTGTTCTTCTGGCCATAATTAAGAACTATAGAAAATGTTGCATCATTTATTAAAATCAATTATGTTTCTTTCTTTTACCTTCGAATTTGGCAAATGACTGTGAGTGAGACAGTGGAGCGATGTATACTGCGAACTACTTTTGCACATTACAAATAATTTCGAGAATATTTAAAATAATCTCTATCTTTTAGTACATAGAGACCTGAGAAGGAGGGATACTATATATATTAGTGCTAATAACCTAAATCAATCCGTTACCCTCCTGCAGTGTATGTGCTCAAGATACTTTCCATGTGGAATTTGTAACATTGCAGCCTACGGATAACAGTGTACGGTGTATGTTTTCGTTTCATTCAATGTTTTCTTCAAGTGATTACATTTATTTTGCAGTGATGCAACACATATTTCTTGATTTATTATTTCAAAAGAAATAAGATTTCTAGAACACCATAAACAAAGTTAAATCTAATTTAAACATGCGTATCGTAAAAAAAAAAGATTATTTGTTCCACGTCAATTAAAACATACATTAAAAAGCAATTTAAGAGCATAACCGCTTTAAGGTGTAACAACAAAGTAAATGTGTGATTACCGCATAGGTAATAGGACGTAGATAAATTCTGTAACCGATGGGAAAGATTTGTGTAAGCTGCTCCAACAACTAATGATATATCTAAAGTTGTTTTGTACCATCGATTCTGTTCCGAAGTAAAAATACCACAATGCATTGATCAAAAATATCATTTATAAGCTTTTTTTAGCAAAATAAATGTTATAGATCGCAAATGTGTTTGGCCCAAATCTGTTTCAGGTAATTTGAGGCCAATAGGTTTATTCTGTAACTTTTCGAAAAAATCCAAATTACTTACTTAGGCCATAGTAGCATCTGTTGGCCAACACTATCCTTCTCCGAATTTCAAAATTGATATCATTAGTTTTATTTATGGCGGTACCAAGATATATAAAATAAAATATTAAACCTCTGACCACCTCGAAGCTGTAGTTCTCAAGTTCCACATTTGGTCCGAGTCTGAGTCTTCTCACCATTTACTGTCAGACCTACTTTGGCAGACTCATTCTCAATTTAATCAAAGGTGGCTGTTACTACTCGACCCATTATGTCGATGTCATCGTCGTAGGAGAGTAGCAGGTGTTGTTTGGTATACAGAGTGCTATTTCTGTTCACCTTTGCCTCTCGTATGACCTGTTCCAGCAGGATGTTAAGAAGATCACACGACAAACTGTCATCTTTTCTGAATACTCCTACGGTATAAAGGACTCCGAGAGGCACATATCGTATTGTCTCTTTTTTTGTGAACAGAACACAGGATGCTGAGGTTCCAATCATCGGACAAGCATTCCTCTTGCCAGATTGTACTAGTCACCAGCCGGCCGATGCTCCTGACCAGCATCTGACCACCAGTCTTGAATAGTTCGGCTGGTAACCCATCGGCATATGCTGCTTTGTTTTTCTTCAGCCGATTGTTTGCTTTTCTGGCCTCATCTTGGCTAGTTGGTATCAGCGTTCGAAAATAAATATTATGGTACCGTTCCATAGTGTTCTGTACCGTACCAAGGTGGATAGGTACACTAAAATAACGTACTGTACCGGTACACAAACACTAAAAATATTTTTAGCGTTACTGTTGCGGAGCACAACGAAAATCTTACCGTACCAACTGCGGTACACTAAAAAATCGTAGTGTACCGACAGCGGTACACTAAAAATCGTAGTGTACCGGCAGTGGTACACTAAAAAATCGTAGTGTACCGACTGCGGTACATTAAAAATCGTTGTGTACCACTGTTCGGAACACTAAAAATCGTAGGTCGGAACAATACAAATCGTAGCGTTCCACTTACTTGAACTGTACTGGTAGTGTACCATACACGTCTCTTTTGTTTTTTTTGTTTTTGTTGTTATACCTGCATCTTTTAGGAAATTTTATCAAAAATAATCAAAATTTGGTGATTGGCACACAATCAACATAATTATTACCTGCTTATTCATGAAAAGAAGTGTACAAGTTACGCGGATATGAAAAAAGTAGTTTTATGATTTTGGGATAAATATTACAAGACCGCATACAGGTACCATATAAAAACCGAATTTCATATTTCCGATCAGCCCAATCGATTATAACCCAAAATCCAATTCAATGGAATTTTCAGTTATGAGTTGGCCGTCACTAGACGCCCTCTTTTAGTTACAAAATATTTATTATGTTAAACTGTTGATATTAATATAATATTACTAATAAAATATAAACAAATACAAATATAAAAAGATATTGTATTTATTAAATATATTGAAAAGCAATAAAAATATAAATTTTATTCATACAAAAATAAAAGATAAGTACATCATTTTGTTTTCCGCCAAATGTAACACTACGATTTTTAGTGTTCCGACCGCGGTACGCTACAATTTTTTAGTGTTCCGACCGCGGTACACTACGATTTTTAGTGCTCCGACCGCGGTACACTACGATTTTTAGTGCTCCGACGGCGGTACACTACGAATTTCGTTGTGCTCCGGAACAGTAACACTAAAATATTTTTTAATGTTTGCGAACACTGGGTGGTATACACTCATGTCTTATTGGTTCTGGTATATCTTCTTCACCGCCACTATTTGATGCCAGAATGTGCCTGTAGCAAAGCCTTCGGTTTAGTATTTTACGCGTTGGTGAAATTTTTGGACTTCGTGTTGACTCCTGTACATCTCGTCTTGCTCACGTTTTTCTTGTTCTTTCTTCTTTTTTCTGAAAATGCGTTTCTCCTCTCTCATTGTCTCCCGATAATTCTTACTCGCATTAAGTGTTGCTACTGTCTGCAGGTTGGCCCTATATTATATATTACTGCAAATTAAAAACACTTCAAACAATTTGAATTAAAAATTTGACTCTGTCCGTCTTTTATTGATTGTTTTCAAACTGTTTAAATATTAAATTCGATTTCGATAAACTATAATCGGTGAGGTTTTCATAGTGTGAGGGGATTTCCGATTGTGGGCAACTAACCCGAAGCCTCAACCCATATTTTTGCAGTTCTTATGGATGAACTCGAGGCACATATCAGCTCAATATTTCAAGGAGGTAATGAAAGTAGCTACCCCAGGTGACACCTCGGGGACCATCTCCACAATTGAGATGGAAGAGGGACCAAGATAAGCATGGGCTTTGCCATGATAAACCATAGCCGATGGTTGGTATATATAATCCCATATGTATGTGCAAAGTGTCCTTTCTAATTGCTAATATAAGTGGATAGATATATTGCTAGATCAACATTGTGCATACTTTCGTATTGTATTTTTCTTAGAATACATACATTCTTTCTTTCCTAGAACAAATTATTATTTTTTCTAAATTCTTCCCACATTTGTTCTTTTTTTAAATTCAGATTGTAAACTATGTTCTATTGACAAATAACTTAATGTAAAAAAAAACTGCTCGCAAATTTTAGATTAGAGCAAGGTAAAATACTACTTCTACTCAGTCTCAGTCTTCAAATAAAATTAAATTATATGCGGGACGTAAGGTTACTAAAATGCATGCTTATCTTTTGTACACCTCATCCTTCTTGTGTATGTGTCTTAATCTATACACATTTACTATTAATATGGTCAAATACCCACTACATTTGATTTCATTGACGAACACACATTAGAAATATTATATCCAATATCCGAAAATTGTATTTTCCCCTCCCACTTCGCCGCACGCCAGATAATAATGATCTGCTTCTTAGAACTTCACATATGGTGCAAGTCGCACCATGAGCTTTCTTCTCAAAATACTTTACCTGGAATTAGTAAAATATACCCCCCTGAGTACGTGTGTTCATGTTCTGGTGATTTAATTTAGACAAAAACAACAATCGCATGATGACACCAACAACAACAAAAATATATGTTTGTATTATAAGCGAATGGTGTTATATAATTTCATTTGGAGCATACAATAAAAACGTGTAAGCAGCTCCCCATTTATTGCTTTTGTTCTGTTTTTTTTTTCTTGTTCTGTTCTCGTGTCTTCTCACGAATAAAGATGTCTTCGCATCTTAAGACACGGTCACATACGTGCACAAAAGTGTAACATCACATGTTTCGATGGATTTCGAATAACAGAAGCTCACACCAAATACAGCAGCAGCAACAACAACAACACCATCAAAACAAAAACACCAAAACCTATTGACTTCATTGTTTACGCTGACATATTTCTATGAAAAGTTTTCGAACAATAAAGATACGAATATATATATCGATGAATAAGAATGAGAATACGACATACATAAATACGTTTTTTTTTTTTTTTGTTAAGAAAAAATGTCGATAAGTCTATGGCACAACAACAAGACCATCAGCCATTGGGCTACAGGAAGAGTGTCAAGTCATTGTTTATCTTGCTGTTGCTGTTGTGCTGTTTGTGTGCGAGAAGAAATATTACCAGGGCAGATACAAAAGACAACATCCTGGCACTAGCTCATATGCGGAACAGTTCAAGATATTCCACCAGCTCCATCTTTTTTGGAAGGTTGTGTATTGCTGCTGGTATGTAAACCTTCTCGCTCAACACACCAGCAGCAAATGTGTGATAAGCTAAACATGCTCTGATGTTACACGTCTCGCATCGTAAAAAACAACAACCAACAATTCTTAACGAGCTGCTCTCCTTACAAGCTTCAGCTATACAAAAAAATGTATGAAAATCCTAAGGAAAAACAAGTGCAAAGTACAAAAAAACTGCAACACCAAAAATATGCCGACAACACAACATCAAATGTTAAACGAAATAACAAACGACACGACAACAAATATTCATACCAATTCACCCAACAAATAAAAAAACCGACATTTTCCCGTTCAAAGAATGGCAGTGGTGGCACCGGCAGAGAAAAAGATAAAACGTCAAAAGTAAATTGAATTCAATATGTGGATGTCTGTCCATATGGGGATGTACGTATATGTGTGAGTCTGTCTATTTTTGTGTCAGTATGGGAATGGCTGTCGAATTTTATGAATATGCGTTGTTGTTGTTGCAGTTATAAAAATGAAATATAAATGCCATAAAAAGGGATGTTCACAACTACAATTGAAATGAATACAGATGACAGGCGAGTTCTCTGACAAACAGACAGGTTGTCGCCGGATATGAGAACAGGATGTGTTAGGTTTGAACATCACAAGGTGAAAAGGTGATGGAGATACACAAATGTTCTTGTTTACCGAAAGGTCAGTAGGAAGTATTGCACCAATTTTGAATGTCGGAATTTATACGCTGTGTATAAAACCCCACTTTATTTTTAAATCGATTTAATTTTTTTCTATTCTTGTGGATTTAGAAATAATTCGGTATTTCAAATTGTAAACTTATTCAATATAATATTTTTCTTTGGAAACCCTATAAAAATGGATTCTCTCTCTATTAGAATAGAACGACTATCCTGATTTGTGATATTGCAGACAGATTCTCAAGGTTTATAAGGTTTCCTCGCAGCTTTCCGCCCATAATATGTGATCATTTCTCCACTATAATTTTATCTTACTAACCGCCTGAAAGTATGCTTCAAAGTTAGAAAGACGTCAAACTGGTGTTGCCAATCAACAGTAAAGTCATACTGAACACAGCTAAACTGCAATTCAAATTCATAGTTTTTATGACAATAATGTAAATAAAAATAAATAATTTTCGTAATAATACAACGGAATTAATTAAATAGAAAAAAATTAAAAACACATACGACATTGTTTGTAATTATTGAAATATATTTTATTTATGTCAGTGCCACTGGAAATGTGATTTGTTAATTTAGTTAAGTAGTTTTGTAAATAAACATTATGTTTAGTGGATCATTTCAAATGTGTTTAAATTTAAATAACATATTGTTCAAATGAAATACAGTTTCATTTTAAAAGTTTTATTTAATATTTCCACATAATTACATTAAATACACTGGCGTAAAAATATAAATATATATTTGTTTGTGTGTATTATCACCTGACTGAATTCATTTATAATCTGTTCATTGGCATTGGCGTAGCTAAGTAGGCTATTTAGGCTTTAGTATTTGCAAACAAATCATATATAGTCAGTATAAAATTGCAATTTCTGAAGGAATGTATATCCTTCAAGGAGAATTAGTTCGATCACTTGTATGTAATATTAATTAATATCTATAATTTAATATACGCACATATTTTTATTTAAGTACCCATATCATTACATCCACTGCTTACATCATTATCTCATTTATTTACAAAATTTCGACAGAGTAAAGAAATTCATTATGCCCATATTTTTAATTAAATGAAATATTTAAATAAATATTCAAAATATACGGATTTATTGCATCGATAAAACCACACAACAAAATGTAGTTCTTCATTTTGTGACTTGAAAATCGTTTGTTTTCGATCATTGAGATATGAAGATGTTTCAAATTCAAGAGGTCATCAGGAAATTTTATTAATTTTATATACATTTCGAACACGGATTATATGTATTGAACTTTTTTTTAATTCTTTTTAAAGAACCTTGAAGGGTGAAGTGAAATATTATCTTGCTAGATTTTTTAAATTTCTTTAAATTGTGGTTAATTTGGCATAATTTGCTTTTGTTTTCCACCCTCATATATTTCGCATACCGATTTGTGGATACTTAATGGTTTGAAACATATATGCAATATTTTAAGAAAAATAAACCAAGCAACAAGCCACTCAACCGAACGGTCAGTTTTTTTTCGCTTACGAGAAATTCAGTTACCGCCAACCGTACCACGACATGGACCAGTAGAAAGCATAAACACAGCCATATGTTGAAGTTTATGCTGGAAAAAAATATGTATCGTATATGCCGCATTTAACATTACTGAAAACGCACACAAACATACACGAGCCTTTGTGCAATCGTTCGGTGCATATGCAGTGTGTGGTATGAGCGTTAACATGATCACTCTACGTTTTTAAAATCGGCTTAACTACAGGAGGAAAAACCCCGGCAACACACCGAACTACGAAGAGCCAAAAGAATGCAGCAACGGACAAAGGCATTAAACAAACATGTACCTACCTACCTACATACATACGCTCTCCTGTACACATAACATTGTCAGCACATACGGTACGGCACCCAATGCATGAAAACATGTTCAGCAAAAGCTATTTTGTTTTCCTTTATTATATCATCGACGATGGATGGACTGGATTGGAGGATAGACTATGTTTGTTAATCATTTTGTAATTAAACGACGATTTTACACACAAACTCGTATTTGTTGAAGACTTGATAGATCTTGATAGATCAAGCGAAGGTAATAATATCCGTTGTGGAAGGTAATAATATCCATTAAGTTAATATTTTGTTTCTCCTCCGAATGCATTCTTTAAATTCGATCGTTTTAATATAATACAATAATATAATATAATATAATACAATTTTCTAAAACTTTTAAAAACACAAAAATAGTACAAAATCATGTATATGCCGTTTCCCAAACAAAAGTCGTTTATTTTCAATTTGGTTTAAATCCATTATTATCGCGATAAATTCATTCGTAAAATGAGCCCGGAACGAAAAGAACTTATTTTGAATCATTCGCGAGCGAATTTTGCTTAACCTGCATAAACCACTTTAAAAATAAACGATTCATATGATAATTTTTAGATAATTTACTGAAATAATTGTATTACTCGAATTTAGGTAATATTTATTTAATTACCCATATATTACTTTTTCGTATGAGTGCCTTAAAACCCTTAAAACCATACATTTAGGGTGTTTCTCAAATTCTACCAGACCGAATATTAAGCCATTTATACTTTATTCCATGCTTACAGACTGACATCAATCTTTCGTTGTGTGTTATAATGTGTCAGTATTATGCGATTTCGATTCTTCCTCTGTCTGTGTGTTCGTCGTTCAGTTTCGTTGTTGTGTTGTAAAGAATCTGAAAATACAACAACACAAACATGATTTTCACAATTGCATTGTGGTCTCGTTGCAAGTAAATGACAATAAAATTATATAAACATATTTTCAAATGGACGGACACACTGGTAGGATAACATCCATACCATCAACCAACCAAGCAGCCACTCAGTCAGCCAGGCAACCGGCAAAGCAAAATGCGAATACATGTTCACATACACATATATTATATATCTCTTCATTTAGCCACCAATACAGCTGCACACATACACATACATCAAATTATGTGTAATGCTATGATTATGGCAGAAAAGGTTTTTCTGTGCCATTGTTTCATTCGCAGCAGACTGTATAGCTATGTGTGTGTGTGCGCATATGTGGTACGTATGCTTGTTGTGCTTATTAAAGTTGTTAAGAGACTTGCCGCACATTTGGCTCGGTACAATGATCGGCGTCGTATTGCTGTGTGGGTATGTGTGTGCGGTTGGATTGAGGTTGTCCTGGTGAAAAGTTGCTTAAATGCGATTAAAAATTATTTTTACATTTAAGGAATGAAGTATGGGAGGATTGCTTAAAGGAATGTTAACGTAAAATGCATAAATTAATAACGACGTTTCTCAGGCTCTCTGGCTTTCTCGCGTGCACACACACACACTTAAATACATTAAAGTTGATTGAAACAAATTAAAAGTAAAAAAATATATAACGAATATAATTTATGAGAGAAAGACAAAATAAATGACACGTGCATCATGTTGATATTTTTATAAGCGACATATAATGACAAGGCGAGCGAGTAGAAGGCTTTACGGAAACAAAGTTATTACCTTTAAATTATTTTGACAAATTCAGGAGTATGGAATTACAAATCGTTTAATTTGTTTATGTTGTAATATTTCCTGGGGGCAATACAGGGCCAGCTGATTAATGAGCTTTAATTACTTCTTTAGATAAACATGAATTCTGTTAATTACACTTGAATACTGGGAATGGTTAGTTCTACCATAAAATACAAATAAAAAATGTGAAAAAGTTTTACATACACTTATATTAAAAAATAAAAATATGGTTCGGGAATTGAGCCTACATTGCAATTAAGATATAACTTTGTTTTATAACAAATAGTTTTACTAAAACACATGTGGAAATCCAAATTACTTGCAGGTAGGATAAGTAGGGTTATTTTTTTGTATTTGATCAAACCCCCTCAAAGTTATCTTTACTTATTGATTGGTAATCGTTCAGAAGGTTTATACGAAGGTTTGAACGTGGGGCCAAAGATGATTAGTTTTATAACACTGTGCGACAATTTTTTTCGAAAATTACTGGGAAAATCCCACAGATGAATGCGGGGCTAAAAAAAGAAGACACGTGTATCGGTGTTTTGAAAGTTTACGTCGGGAGGTAACCTAAGAAGAGGGGGTAATATTCCCCCTTTTCAAAAGTTTCTATAATCTTCGAATTATGATCCTTGCATTTTAGGTATATAGTACATTCGGCAATATTACTGATAAAATATCAAGGAATATTTTGGTATACAACTGTAACCCTCATTGAAGGTGTCTTTTTGGTCCCCTTTTCCAGAAGTGATTGAATAATCATCCAAAAAGGGGTTAAGCTGTTCAGAATATTCTATAGTAATGTTCGCCATCATATTTTACTATAAGTTTTAGAATAGACTAAAACTCAAAAGTCAGTCTAAACGTCAAAAATCTTAAAAAACAAAAACTCAATTTGGTGTCAAAATCGTAATTATTACTAGTTTTTACCCATTTTTCCCACTAGATGTCGTTCAATAATTTTTAGTATAAGTCATTGAACGAGAGAAATCTGTATACATAATGTATTTTTTGTCAAAGATAATTTCCAGAACTTTTTTCGACTAAGCGGTATACTATGACAAATAATTAAATAATCTACGCCAAATTCCGCAGCATGTCCCAAAACATACTATATATTTATATTCAATAGTTTCTAAAAAATTTACAATATAAAATTAACAGAAGTCAGCAACAAAATTCTTGTTATTTTTTGTGTTGCACAGTGTAATTTTCAGGTACAGGTAATAACGAACTTCTAATTAACATTGGAACCCAAAAATGTAATCATGATCCAAATTGCCTATAAAGTGTTATTTGTGGTACGTAACATAATTTCCCCAATTTGGAAATGCACATTTCCCAATATGGAAATGTGAGTAATATAGAATGACTTTTTAGAAATTCTCGTTCATATGTCAATTTCAACTCGCAGTTGGACTCCAAAATTGTTGTCCCGCAGCCAGTAAATCGGCATTGATAATTTCTTCCCTTCAATTAATTAAATTGTCATTTGTTGTAAATGTATGTTTTAAACGTATCAATTTTAGTTGGTCTTATTTTTATTGCCTTTAAAATCAACAATCTTCGTTTGAACAATTTTTCGAATTTATAATATCTGGCCTAGTCGATTCCAACATCTTTCCCAAAAAGAGGCTTTCGATGATACTCATATCCAAGGCAATATTTTTCTACTCTACAGAACCCAGAACAGAACAAAGTGATTTTACTTTTCGAATTCTTTTTTAATAAAAAAATACAACATTTTAATTAAAATTCTTTATATTGAATGTTTGTGAGACTGAAAAAAGTGGGTAATGGGCATCCGACAAAGCACACAAAAGGAATACCAGCAGACCAACCAGCAAAAGGAATATGAACAGATATAAACTGTTTGTTCTTTTTTTAAGTTTACTGTAATTCCTTTTTAACAAAAAACGACAACAAAAATAAAAAATCAAATTGATTAACATCGAAATCTATGTAGAAGGAGAAATATGTAAAAAATAAGAGGAACAACAGTTGAAATTAAATGCGGTAAAGCAAGAAATTGAAGAATCCTATACATACATATGTCAGAGCGGTCTCTCTCGCTCTTTGGTAACCATTATTTCCCATGGAACCTTTGCCAATGGATAGAGGATCAAATCACTTGGAAATGAAATCAACCATATGATGAATAAGAAGGGGATAAAGTGTCTGCATATCAGCGACTTACATACACATGCACACACACACACTCACACATATTCCAACCAATCAAACTGTATTGAATTCATGCAAAAAGAAACTTTTTAATTGTCGATTTTGGTGTTAACATAAAAAAGAACAAAAAAACGTCAAACAGTATTAACGGCCATAATGGTCATGTCTCTTTACGTAGCACACTACAGCAGACAGGAAATAAATTGACTATTTTCGAATGCACATTTCAAGGCCGTCATATGGAATGAAAAGGAAAGGACATTAAAACATAGATGTCATCCAATACATTAAAAGAGTTATTGTAAATTAGACTAAAAAAACGATGTGTGTAGAAGTTAAAAAAGCTATTGTGGTACCACGTATCAGTTCCGCGCGATTTTAGGTTTCGGAAAAGCCTATACACAAACTAAATATATTCAAATAGATTTAACAGCGAAATTACAAAACAAAACATATTTTAGTAGGGTATATATGCTGCTGCATACAACCATGCATCCGCATAAAACGGAAATATGAAAACCTCTTTGTGTGCACTTTACTGCAATTCAAAGCGTATTAAAACACCACTCCATTAATGTTGTTTTAATTAAAAAATAAATTTTACTGTTTAATTCAGCATAAACATATTTTTATGTAAACATTTCCTTTTTGCTGCCAGTCAGTCAACGAACAAACCAGCCAGCCAGCCAAACAGACAGACAAACAGACGCACTGGTTGCATTTTTGCCCACAAAAGGCCGAACAGTTTAAATAACACTTGAAAAGTTGCCGGCGAACACCAGCTGAAGTTGTGAATTTATAAATGTGCGGAGTCAATGTGTAAAAATAATAAAATGAAAATCTTGAAAAATATTTTAATTCACCAACCGCACACACATACACACACACAAATAAGAATAACAGCTAAAACTAATGGCTTTATCAAATATTATATAAATGTAATATCCTGAAAATGGTCCCATGAGAAATGTTGTAAAAACAGCAGAAAAACAAACATTTTTTATCACTTCCAATGAAAACACCAACACACATTTCAACAATTTTTTTTTTTTGCTTTGTTTTGTTTTTTTTTTTCTCATATCAAAATCGTTTTATTCAATTTACATGGCCTTATTGTTGGAGCTTTCATCCTCGGAATAATCATTGTCCGCTGTTGTGCTTTCCAACCATTCTTCGGCATTGCCATTGGCTTCTTTGGCGACATCATGATCCACCGGCAGCTTATCTATGGCATCCAATATAAACTTCAGTGAATGACCTGTTCGTGGCAGCCAATCGAGCCATCCTTTCGATTGCTTTACACCGTTCTCGGTCGTCTCATCATCGACGAAATCCAGATCACCTCCAGATAAGGAGCGTGCACCTCCCAAGTAATCCGTGTAATCGTAATCACTTACAAGAGGATTTACTTTTGAATAGTAAATAGCAGCAAATGTTGAATAAATAATCAATAAAGCTGTGCCAACCTACAATGAAATCGAATCGAAACGAAAAGAAATACAATGAAAGAAATGAAATGAAAAACAGCGTACATAACAAAAGGAAATATACATGTAAATAAGAGTTAATCTGATACTCAGCAGTTTAAGTATAACTCAGATTCATTTGATGATATTAATACTGCAAAACCAAAAAATACTAAATGGTATTACATTAGTTAATGTAACATATAACAAAATTGAACTATAATTGGAATATGGAATGTCGTACTTTCGATAGAATATCTTTAAAATGATGTGTTTCGATAGATGGCAACCTTACAAAATTTTTTTCTTAAGGTACACATTAAAGCAGGTGTGCCCAAAAAAGGTCCCATGGGCTGTCGGTGTGTGTCAAAACTCTCACACACACAATGATAAAAATAGAAACATTTGAAAATAAAAAAATATTTTCGAAATTGTCATTCATTCCTTTTTGTTTTCATACACTGAACGAAAAAATTAGGACATTTTTGGCAAAAATTAGTTCGCTTTTTTAGGACCAATACAATGGAGATTGGCGAAACAGAAGCAAATCTACCTTTATATAGCGAAATATATCATTAACAAGCATATTTGCATTGAATACAAAATGTTCTTATTTTTATAGAACAATTTTAAAATTTGAAATACAACTTTTTACAATTTTTCTCACAGTTTAATAAGAGAGAAACATAAATTTGAAAATTGTGTATTTGAAACAAATACAATAACACACATTTGCATGTATTAGTGTGGACAGCCCTGCATTAAAGTGACACTTCAATCCTGGTGTATCATATAAAAACTTTGAGGTATCTTGAAAAGTCCCCTGCTCATTGTAAAACAATAGTATTTAACACATTTCCAAGCGAGGATGATACAGCAACCACCACATCGCTTTTTTAGTCGCTTTGTAAGGGAAGCAAAGGTGGTTGCTGACTTCTCAGAGGGTTTGGATGGATTTTAATATTTTAAGTTGAGGAAAAGGAAATCCATTATTTTTATATGAACTATAGGACTTTATTTCAATCCTCACAAGCCAATCCTTCACACGATCCTCCCTAGATACCATTTTTTATTATTAAAGACATTTGCAAGGCAAAATGGTGCCAAGTTCGGACTGTATGGCGGATGCATTAAAACTTCCCAACCAAGCTCCCGAAGTTTAGGGCGAGTCACTGTATATGTGTGTGGCCTAGCTTTGTCCTGGTGGAACACGACACATCTCCTGTTGGGCAATTCTGACCGTTTCTGGTCAATTGTTATCTTCCAAGGCCCAGTTGTTGTTTGGCCGTATGTAACCAACTTATAATAAATAATCCAGTCCCAAGAAATGAATAGCAGAACCTTCCTGGAGGTTAGTCCTGGTTTGGCCACCGCTCTTTGACTCCTGGGCGATGTTACGACTGTCAACATGCGGCCAACTTCGATCGTTTCTTCGATTTTATCGACATTTTCATAATGGATTTCTTTTCCCCCAACCTAATATTTGGCAGAAGTTTTACATTTCTAGTCATGCGAACCAACACACCTCCTATGTCGGATATATAATGTTTTGACAAATAATCACTTCCGAGTTCCTTAATTTTCGCGATAAACTACAAAATGATCGGTTATAACTTAATGATGGTGATATTTTTTAAACTACATTTTGATTTATGTATTTATTTTGCTTTCTCTCTCGTTTCGTTCTTCTGGTGAAAATAAACAGGCGATGACATTATATAACCAAATACGTTATCCTTCACTCAATCCCCTATGCATGTATGGCGACGCATGAAAACGTCATCAAAAATGACACAGACTGAGTGAACAGCAAACGAAGAAGACAATGACGACGGACGCAACCAAAAAGTATGCATTTAAATGACAACACAACTGACAACAACCACGAAAATAATTATTACTTTGGCTGGCGGTCGCCTGTGGTTGTTGCTACTGTTGCTGCAATGTTGTGTATTTGTGTGTGAGTGCATGTGAATGTGAATAAGTTGAACTAGAGTAAAGAATAACTGGCTGCTCAACTCTCCAGTAGAGTTCTAGGTGATGTATCACTCATCACCTACAGCAACGCAGTTGTTTTTGTTGTTTTCTCTCCTTTTTTGTCATTGTGACTGCCGGTAGAACAGTTGGTGAGCAGTAGTTGTTGCTGTTGTTATCGAGCTATTGTTTTTGTTCTGTTGTTGCCACAGTTGTTAAATAACATTTGGCACCTGACATTCTTTTCTACTTTTCACAACAAGTCACAAATCAGTGTTGACCATACTTCACGTTTTTCATTCATTCCAGTTGTGTGCGCATTCAGACATTCACTTATTTTGCCATGTTCACACACACACACGCAGATATACATGCAGGTGGGGGACGAACATAATATGTGAATGGTTAAAAGCAAATCAGTTCCAAGAATAAGCACAATAAATATGAGGACAACAAAACACACCAGTGGCAGCAGCAGGTCAATGTAAGATTTATGAAATATGTGTCGGAAAACTGAATATCCCTTTGAAGAGAAGTCGCACAATTGCATAGAAAAAAAGAAATGGAATTGGTGTGTATGTACTCCATATTTGCTTTGTGAAATTGTTACACAATCCACTGCGTAGGATGCACCGTGCGTATGAGTGACATAACGTACACAAACGTACAAACGAGTGCGTATCAGAATAATGCCAAGTCAAATGTTGTGTAGGTGTGTCAATAATTGCCACATATGATGTCTTATTCAATGTAGCAGCAGCTGAATATTAAGCACTCAACTACGTCATGGATATTGTCGTTTTGGTTATTCAATTTTCCATTGATACGAAATTTAGCAGGTGGTGGAAGATGAGATTAATTTTTTACACAATTGCTTACAACAACCTTGCAGATTATTATGATAGCATTGCGTCAAAAACAGTTGTCATTTGAAAAAATTTCATGTGAAATATGCAAATCAATGAGATTCAATTGAATGACAATATAGAATATTGAAATACACATTTGTTAAATAAATGGAAATATGTTAAAAGTTATTTTTGGACAATGAAAAAATGAAATGTGAAAGAAATAAAAAAGTAAAAATTAAATATAGACAACAAATTTGAAATATTTTAGGGACTTAATATGCAAAGCAAGACAATACTACAATATGAGTAGGTTTATTATCCCCTGATAAAAATACAAAATTTATTGTGTGCCACTCCATTTGTTTATTATTTACTGTTTTCTTTTAATTCTTCCTAGTTTTACATTATTAACTCGTGAAATATATTAAAATATTTTTATCAACACTTTGCTTACCTGAAATACAGCCCAAAATTTGTATGAACCCTCAGTAATGACGAAATCATAATAGCCCTTCAACGGATCCCCTTTGATGTAACGGCCCTCACCAACATCTGTGGATTCACTGGCCGTCTGTCTTTTTGTCCGTAAACCTTCCGCTTCAGTGATCGCTGTCTTTTCGCCTTTTGGCGCCTTGCGTGGCTCAACTTTAGCCTTATTTAGTTGTTGTTTGACTTTCGGTGATGTCACCTGCATTTCTTCCTCTTCAGTAGATGATTCGGCACTACTAGCCAATGTTGTTGTGCTTACTTTTGTGGAAGGTCCTTTGGTCGTTGTTTGCTTAGCATTTGTCTTGGGATTTTTGTTATTGTTGTTTTCGGGTTTCTTTCTATTCTCGATTTTGGTTGGTTTCTTTGAATTGATTCTTAACTTTTGCTGCTGCTGTAGCTCTTCCAATTTTTGTCTCCTCAATTCTTCTTGTCGGTTTTGATGTTCGGCCATAGAATTCCATGCAGAAATAAATGATTGATATAAATCCCACATAGTCTTGATGGTTTTCAAAATGGTTATAAGATTCAATTCACTGCTTTCTTCTTTTTGCTTTTGTACAGCTGTATTGGTCGTGGATGGGGAAGGATGATAGCTTTGCATTTGTTGTTGCTGTGGATGATATGGCGGTGATCTCTGACGATAACCAAAATAGTCATAATCATAATAGGGATCTCTGAAACGGGAGAATAAAAGAAGTGGAATTAGTTATTAAAAAGTGGCAAATTAAAAAATAATTTCAAATTTTTCTCCCCGTCAAATGTTGCTAAAACTTTTGCCTATTTTATTGTCTGTCACGACTGTCATAGGCCGTTTCCCAAACTTGTACTATGTTCAAGAAAGAATCTATGTGCGTTCGTGTGTGTGTGTGTGTGTGAGAGAGTATGTGTGCGGTTTCCTATACTTCCTCTCAGTGCATTCTGCCACAGTTTTTACGCCTCGTTGCCTAACACTGGCAAAGACCGCCATAAAATAGCATTGAAAAGGAAGTGATAACGTTGCAAAAGTTTTGTAGGTACGCAGGCAAATCCCCAGCACACTAACATTTCCAACATTTCCTTGCTTTTGACTAATTTGCCGTCAAACATCCAGTCAGTCACTCACCCATTCACTCTTACTTGCATGCATTTTCATCTCCGTTAGGAATGACATCGAAAACTCTCGCCTGTCTCATGTGCCATCACAATTCGCGTGGTTTGATGTCAAACAAGCAAAGATGCAATGATGCATTGATATGCCACACTAATAGAAAAAAAAAACTCGATGCATGCCTCAGTGTAGATGTATAAAGGTTACGAGATGAATTTGAAGAGGAAGATATGTGTATGGGTATATTAAGTAGGGGTTGATTGAGATTTGTGACGAAACAGTTCAAGTATGTAAATTTAAATTTAAAAAATGTTTATTGATATTTCACTTTTTCTAGATAAAATGTGTTGAGGACAAAATCCGCTAGAACATGTATATAATTTTCCAAAGTATTATATCGTATATATTTTGTGACATTGCAGATTTTTTCCGGAATGGTACAGAGATCCTCTTTTTTTTAAATTGAAAAATTAATTTATAAGAGATTTTCAATTTTCATAATTACTTTATGCTTAAGTTTTACTGACTTTGTTATTTCTAAACTCTAAATTACTTTTGATTAGACAAATATCGTTTTCCATTATTCATTCAATCAAACAGATAATTCTCCAAACACTCTGACACAAACATGACAATGATTACATTTCATCTACACAACTAATTCTTTGTAAATATTTGCAACAAAATTACAACATAGAAGAGTCAGATGTTTTCAAATCTTATCTCTTGGCAAACATATTTAAGCTGTTATTGTAGTTGTTTCAAAATTTGTAATATTACATTCAAGCCAAATATTTCAAATTCCTATGCAGGATTTTCTGTTGTTGGTGGGGACACATCTTTCCTTGAATAGTTTTTAATTGTTTTTCTATATTGTGTGTGTGTGTGTCTCTGTCATGATTTTTCAATGGATATCATCACATTTATTTGTTATCAAATTATTACAATTTCGAGTACTTTTTGTTGTCGTTGTTTTGAAATGTTATCACCCCACCCCACTTGGTAGCCCAGCCATATGTCAACATAAAACACATCGTTGTGTGGTAATATTCAATAAAAACTTTCCAATTGAGTAGTGAAACAACAAACAGCAGCGTGATAGGGAAGAAGTTTCTCGTTATGCCGAAAAACAAGATTTTATTTTTGTTAATATTATCCTTGCAAAGATTTCAACACAAATAACTGAAAATTATTTATTTACATAAAGAATGCATGTGTCTGTGTGTGAGTGTGTGATAAGAAGTCGTATTTATTTGAGGGCCTTAGGCAAAACTATGATGTTTTCATTTCTTGTAAACTAAAGACAACAACAAATATGTTGTCTGTGTTTATTCAGTGAATTTATAATGTTTCCACATCCATAAACTTGAGCACATAAATTTGAGATAAATATGTGAGATATTCCATTTGAGTTTTGTACTTTTTGCAGCCAAGTTAGTGAGTTAATCGAAAATTATTGGACTATATTTCTATAATTAGATCTTTACTTTACGGACCCAGGATATATTGGATCTGGGACAAGAGAAATCTAATTTGAATTTAAAAGTGATGACTTATAATTAGTAATTCCTGTATCCTTGATAAAATGTGTAATGTTAATTGATATGTATGTCTTTTTTCAAAAAAAATCAGATTCTATTTCGAAAATTTTATTAAAATAACGATTTAATTTATCATCTGCATATTGATGTATGTGTTTCATACCTGTTAGATAACCTCTAAAATATTATATCATCCCAAAACTCTTCTCAAGTCTCGTAAAATGTCTCTTGACTGAAATGCGTTAAGCAACTTAAAATGTAAATGAATGCCTTTGTAATATGCTTAGAAATAGTTTTTGTTTATGTTGCTAAATTGCCTATAAACAGTTTTCACAAACATTGCCAACCTTGGTATGCCGTAACCAACTTCCTCCTAACAACCAAAAACGCCTCACAGCCCCTATACTATACAACTGCACAAACACCCAACTACAACTCTCTTCTACCACAGAGATGTTGGAAGATGAGACATTTCAAGGATTTCTATTCATATTTGCATACTTATGATATAAACTATAAAGCCATTTTGCATAAGCTCAATGATGAGCAGATGCAGATAAACTATGATAGCGTAAATTAGTCTAAAAATCTTCTGTGTGATTTGTCGTCTTTGTGAGAATTGCAAGATGTCTTGAATACAGTTATGCATACAGTTTATTTTTCTTCGACCAGTTGTATCAATGACATTACATTAATACAAATTTGGAAATATCGTATTTGTGCAGGATTTTGGTCAAATTTTGGTTACCCTACACAACAATAAAAAGAGAATATATACTTAAGGGAATATTTCTTTATCAGGTAATATTTACTAAGGCAAATTTTATAATTGGAAAATTTAAATCCCTATAAGAAAATCTAGTTGGTTCATGTTACAATGTTAACGGAATAAATGTGGAACGGTGAATGCAAATGGCCATTTATTATTAAATATTTATTTCATTCAATAATATTAAAGTATTCCTTCAAATTAATTTATAGACACCAGAAATAAATAAAAACTGCATCAATGAAAATTCAAGTCATTTCCTGATTAATGCTACATGTAATATACGCTACAGATATGACAATTAATCTAGTCAGAGCATACGGCTTTTTATGCTTTCTAGTAATTATTTCCATATATAAACAAGAACTTCGACAATATTGTCCAATATTGTTTTTATTTTATGTTACATAAAGTACCAAGGAACAAATTTTTCTCATTGAAAACTTTTCCTATTGAATATTTTACGTGGTCCTAGTAATATTATTATGAACATTCGTGACTATGCTTCTGTGTGATTTTGAAGATGTTTCAGAGCGGTTGATAAAGGTTATGCAGTAGTAATTTCCAAGGAAACCCCCATTACTCGTGTAAATCAAATGCCATTGATAAAAATGTTTGTTTTGATTTAGAAATAATAATAAAAAAAACAATAATATATACACATACATATATGTACATATTTTACATTTTATTGCAAATTTATATTATTTTGCAGAAAATCATAAAAAAGTCATATTGCAAAATAGCAAATAAAATAGTTGTTGATGTACAAACAAATATAGTACTTGAGACGACTTATTTTTATTCATTTCAGTTCGAATAACAACAACAACAAACAAAGCCATAAAAGAGCATAAACAGCCACTCAAAGTGGTCATAACAGTTACCGACGACAACAACAATTTAAACAAAATTGTCATGAATTGTTGCCACTCTCTGCCCACCAAAAGTAAAACAACAACAACAACAACAGCAGCCACAAATAAAAAAAGAGAGAACAAACGAAAAGTTTAATAACTTTTTGATGTCAAATAAAATCAACCCAAATTTGTTTTTAAAAAGTTTCTGTTTGTAATTTATGTTCAAATAAATAACATCACGTGCAAATTGAACGGCAAGCAGCAGCAAGTTGTCACAATGCCATGGCATCCACATACCCCGATTCCTGAACACACCCACCACCAACTCATCCCAAAAGGAGGCAATAAAATATTACCGAATATAAAGAAAAAATAAAAACACACAGAGAGGTGAGTTGCGAAAAAACATTGTAACCAAAAAAGCAAACAGTAAAAAGGTATTTAAGATCCTGCAGCAGCCACAGCAGTAGCAAAATAAAAGTAAAACAAGTCAATGAACTGGCAAAAGTCATGGCAGACAGTTGCCGAACAGATAAATCAAGCAGACAAAAGTAAATAGCCGCACCGAGGTCTATGTGGCTGACAAACAACTTTTCATCAACCGCATCAACCGTATGGCCATATTAAAATGACATAAATTTTAAACGGGAAAGGGGAGGGGGAGTTTGGTATGCAATTCAAAACGGTTACTGCTTGCCCTCTGTCAATTAGTCAGTCTGTTACGCAAAAATAAAACACACGAAATAATTTGATCTCTATTCAAAGGACATGAAACATAAGACAAGGATAATTGCATTTGACTGTGCTGTCGACAATACTAAGTACCCGTTGCTGATTTTTTTGTTGGTAGTAGTATGTGTTCTAATAAAAGGCCATAGAAGACAGCGTCAGACAGTATTCGCAGAATTAGTGGTTATATATTCCCAATTAACTTGTAATGATATCAAAATTGGTGAATATTTCGTGGAATGCAACAATGGTTGTGTAATTGTGTCGCCGTAATATTAGATTTTTTGGCCAGTTATTAAATAGGTGGACGTTATTTATACTATTTTTACATGAAAAGTTACATTTTCCAAAAACAATTGCTTAGATATTGAATACTTAAGCCCTAAGGGTAGTTCTTCTCTTTCCTTTCTATCGGTGTTACTTGCCATGTTTGATGAAACAAATATAACTTGACTTAGCTCAACTTTCAGAAATTAACTTATATAAGGTGCCAGACAACCACCCAATACAATATTCCTTCTTTATTCCGCTTACATTATTCATTCGAATGACAATAACTTTTATTCGAATACCTGCTGTTTATTGAAACAACTTTTCTTCTTCTGTTTGTTTTTTATTGCTAAATACGTTATTTGCAAACGTTATTCATTGAGCGATGTTTCTTCGGAGGGATACTGAGGAGTTGTTCCCTCTGCTCTACCACATATATTTCTTGCTTTTTTTTTTTGGTGCATAAACGAACGAACGTCTTTGTAACTGTAAATGGCTTCCTGCTGTGATGGCAACTACTGTCACACTATGTTGCCTCAATGTGTCACTTTGTTTGCAGTTTATTTGCCGCTGCAGTTAATGCAAGTTTTTATCCTTCTTCCATTCTTTCAGTACCGGGTTTTCCCATTTTTTGTTTGGGTTACAGCAACCGGAGAACGATAACACTGATCTCAGTAACAATTGTTACAATAGTTAATAAAAATTCTATGTATTTATTTATATTCAGACACACAGACGTGCGCACAACCAATAGAGCAGCTATTTAGGTTTTAAATCGTTACAATGGATAGCTAAACTGAAGGGATCAATGTGGAAATTGATTTCATTGATATACAATGGATTTGATTTCTTAGTGCAACAGAGCAGAGCAATGAAAGAGCATGCTAAATAAAATATTATTAAGGACTTTTTTTAACGAAATTGGTAAATTAATAAAATGATCGAAATCATAAAACTTCGAAGGCAAATGTACAGATTTTCGACTTTGCAGCCCTGACTTAGATAGTATATAAGTTGAGTATCTAAATAAGAAATATAAAAGTCGGCCGGGAAGATTTGTCTATACACTCATCCATGTGGTGTCCATTCAAAATTATTTAAACAGATATAAAGGCCCCTATTTGGGGACAACTCCTAGTAGGTTGAATATGTTATGAGAAAATTAATATCATGTTACAAACACCAGGTTGGAAAACTGGGGTAGGAACTTCAACATACCGAAAATTAAGCTGAAACTTTGGTATAGTGATATGTAAAAATATGGACCTACATTGACCATTTACTTGGAAGAAGTTTCTTATTCAAGAGGATTCCGAAATAACAAATTACCAAATCGATCTGGAAATGCGGAATAAAAAACATTTAAAATAAAGATATAAAAAATCGGTCATTTACTTATACCCCAATTAGGACGTATTTCTAACAAGCTTGGGAAAGATTTATACATATACTTTTTATTTCACTTATCTAATTTTTAATGTTTTGCAGCGTTATTTCATCGATAATTAACAAAAAACCTCACGATAGTCCAATTTTTTAATAGTATACTTTTTTGGCTATTGACCGTAGGGTTAATGTTTTGCAGCGTTATTTCATCGATAATTAACGTAATAGATTATTCAACGCCATTGTTTCAACACTCGTAGTTATTCTTCAATTACCATATCCGTTATGCTGTATACATCATCTGTTTAATTTAGGACACATTTTCGTTTCCTCTTTCATGTTTATAACCTAATCCTCTTTACGCCTGTCTATCACTTCCCCTACAACAATTCCTATGGGACTTGACATCTCTGAAGAAAAATTGTTCTTAATTCTTTAAATATAATTAACTACATTCTAATGACTGAAACTTGTACATAAATGGCGGCTGCCATCCTTTACTCCGAAAAAAATGAAATCCTATGATAAGCGAAAACAAAGCCAGTTGAGTTAAGCTCACGCACATGTAAACATTTACATACATCTGTACATGGTTTTATGAGCTTCCTTGTGTGTACGTGTGTGTCAACGTTTCTGTAGCCCACTGTTAACATCTTGTTAACCTTTGGCCAATGAGAATTATTTATATAAATACAAATGAGTTTGCATATTAGCTGAAACTTTGCATGATTTGCAAAATGTATTAAGTCGTTATTTAAGAATATGGTATAGAATTTGTTGTTGATGTGATAAAGTGAAATTTAATATCAATAATTATTTCGACAAAGTCGACAGTAAAATTATTTTAAGGAAATTTACTTCAAACCTTTCAATTTTAATAATATGACTTCGAATAGTCTGACATAACGTGGGAATGTATGTGTATTATATGCCTCACAGGCATGTGGTGAGGAAAAGAGGCTTCTGAAAATTATTATAAATTCTAATCTTCACCTTAGTAATACTAATATCTGAATCTTTACTCCCAAAATTGTTGAATTATGATCAATGGCAATTCTTTCACATATGTAGAATTTTATTTATATCCACTGGATTTATCCCATTTTGTAAATTAATAACGTATAAAAACGATGTCAGACAATTTCTCCATCCACAGTCCCACATACCGTATATATATGAATAAATGTCGTATAACATATATAGCTCATTATAAATTACAATAACAATTCATTATGAACTCATATAATAATAGAGAATGAAAAGAGAAAAAAACAACAACATCATGGAATGAGGCAACAAGGAAAAAAATGGCAGCAACGATCTAAAGACTCTGAACTGCAATAATAATATAACAAACAAGTCATAAATAAGCCTCATCAGCATCATAAAGCATAAGAAGCACCGAACACAACAACGACACCAACAACAACATAATGTTATAGTTAAAGTCAGAGCCAACTTCTGCCAAGCCAATCATACAACCAAACATGAATTTCATGGTCTTTGGCTGTATGATAATCTTTTTCATGAATGCCGGCTTATTGGTATTGGTGAATGGCTGAGGCAAAAGTGGAGTTCATATTCTCTCTTGAACGCGCACACGTGCACGCACTCAATATGATATCTTACAATCTAACGACATTGAATCGGATGCGGATGTGGATTTTGTTGGGTGCCACTGTTTTTATTTCCATAGGAGTGGATATATGTGCGTGTGTGTGTCTCTGGGCATACATACTCGTATATATTTCCGCCATAATCATTATAAGCTTTATCCGTATGCCACCATATACACTTTCTTGGCTCACACACTCACATCAGTGTTATTGTATTATTATTGTTGTCGTTGTTGCTGCTGCTGCTGCTGTTGAGAGTAAATATTGTATAAAGTAATAATTTCAGCATCTATCGTTTGTTAAGTTGTTAATAAAATATGTCGTGTAGCATAACTTACGCTTAATTTACGACTTGATTGTTTGTACAAACTATTGTTGGCGTCCCGGGGTTTTTTCCTTCTATGGCATAGCTTGCAAGATTGTTTATGGAGCAATGAAAGAAAATCTCAACAGCAACAACAATAACGCGGGTGCCACCATTCGCAACTTCCTTGCCAGGAGTTGTAGGGAACAACGTTAAAAACACAATAATTCAATAATTTTAAAAGCATTTCGTTTTCAAAGAACGAACCCCTTTTTTCTGTTGGGCATAATATGGCCAAAGACAAAGTTTGTATTCTTATTCGTATGGAATTGAAAACAAAATGTTTTCATTCGTTTTTCTATACTTTTTGTCTGTTGTCATGTTTTAACAAAAAGGGGTGTGGAAATGTCAAAAATTCATTACTTAACTCCTGGTTTGGGAGAACTTTTTCCATAAACTTTATATCGCATCATCACACACTTGATCTTGTTAACATGTAATTGATTAAAAACTTTTGTTGTTGTTGTTTCTTTTATTCTTCTTGTTGTTTTCTTGAAAAAGGTTTGTAGTGCGCCTGCGACGGTTGTCATGTGGTTGGTATAAGTAATAATAAATTGAATTTAAATAACTTATACGACTTGTGCAACCGTGATTTAAGCTTCTTATAGTTTGTTAACTGAATGGCGCCGAGTTATCAAAATCCACTTAGTGAAGGAAGTTACCTTGGGATATTTTTGAAGGAAAATTTAAGGAATTATTACGTTTGCTAGTATTAGGACATATATTGTAATTATTTATTATCTTTAATTTCAGGCGCAGTAAGCAAAAGTATGAACTATTCGTCAGCAAAGCATTATAGGATTACCGTTACCGTTAAACAAATCCTGCAGGAGGAGATAGGCTTTACATTTTTAGCAAAAAAAAAAAAAAAAACAAAAATTTCCGTCCTGAACAAAGATTTTTAGGGAACGGTAAATTTGTCTCTAAAGAAAAATAATTTTCTATACATAAAAGGACTATGAATTCATAATTTTTTCTACAGACCGATGTAAATCTCGAGGACTTATTTGCAATATATGTATATAAGTTCATACATATGTTCATCACATTAGTTTGATTTTTTTCCTTTTGTAAAGTAAAACATTGTCCTAAGGACTGTGGCACAGTAAAAGCTGTAAACTGAATGTCATCCTGTAATTGCCTTAAAAGTTGATTTGGGTTGATTGTTTTTACATGGTGATAATTACAATGACCAACACAAAAAATAATTACCGTAAAATTCCAACAGATTATGAAAGAGGGGCTTGAAAAAGAAGGCAGGTGTATCGGCATTTTGAATGCTTACGTCGGGAGGTAACCTAAAATGGGGGTGTCAATTTCCCTCTTTTAAAGAATTTTGATAATTTTGGAAGTGTGATTTCTTGAAATCCTTGCATAAGGAACAACAATAATCTCCATCAATTTTTAGCATAAGTAAACAGAAAAATCTGTATATATAAAGTATATACCGAATCTATAGTCATACATTTTGAACAAAAAATTCAAAATGTTACTTTTTTTTCGACTAAGCGCATTAAAGTAACATGAAACTTAATTTTAGCTATGTTATGTCAAAGAATAAAATATTCTACGTCAAATTCCACTGCAAGTCCCAAAACAAACTATATATTTATATTCAATAGCTTTTAAGAAATTTACAGTATAAAATTAACTGAAGTCAGCAACAATATTGTTGTTATTATTGTATTCGACGAACGATTTTGACACAATCATCCGCAACTATCAAAAAGACGGTATCTAACCTAATTGACTAATAATGTTCATATTTATTCTAAGGAGAAAATATAATATAAATATACTCCACTGAATATTTCCATTTCCGACGTTTCTAAAATATTTTATTGCTATTTTCCAGTTAGGGAATGGAAACCAAAAAATAATAAAAATTTCAAAAATCTATGAGAATTCTTGAAAACAGGCTGTCTACCATAAGTTGGCAGCAAGTCACTTCTTGTATTTATTTTTTACATATTATTTTAATCATGGCCTTCTATTATACATTCCTTCCATGCTAATTTTAAATTGCATTTGCATTTATTGCTGACAATCTGAAACAAACGATAGCTTTGGGTAAAATTTACACATACTAACATAAATATGAATGATGCACTAAAACCAATTCACACAAAATTTCAACTGGCCACCAGCCATATATCCGAACACCAAATTGTGCAAATTTTAGATATAATCATAATATCTATGATGTTGCTTTGGGTCAAATGTGTGAGTGTATGTTTGTTCGATGCCATTGATTATAAACCCATTGCCATGAACACTGTTTGTTCTGTGTGCGATTGCATCTGTACATTACCAAGTGCCAAGAAATCCAAAAATGAAATAATATTTAATAATAACCAATACAAACGAATATCCATGCACACATTCGACAACATACTTCTATGTAGAGCAGGGTACGAATGTTGTTTATTGTTGTTATTAGCCGGAAGGCTTGTCTCTGTTCCGTTATGTATTAGTGTTGGTCATACATGTATGAGTACGTAGCTCACATTTATAATCCCAAACAATGCTATCTATATATCTAAAATATATTAGGGTGCTTTCGAAAAAAATAAACATTTTAGAATGGACGAAAAGGAATTTCTAATGTACTGAAGTAAGTAATTCATAACCTTCAAATTATTTGAAATTTATGATCATTTCTTATTTCAAATCCCCCTGTCTGTTATACACAACATTCACCTGTGTCCATTGTACCATTTCAGTGGTATTATATACAGTTGTTCTGTGCGAGCTAACAATTGAAAATGCTTAAATTACAAAATATTTATTCTTAAGTGGTAATTATTGACAATAAATATTAATCAACCAGTTTTTTTTCAGAACCAACTAGCAAATCACTGGAGAGAAATTAAAAGCAAAATGAATGCTGCATAGATAACAGTTTTTTGTTTAATATTTAATTAAAACTCTTGATAACTCTTATGAAATTGTTAATCAGTATTTGAGAACAATACTAATATAATTTACTATATACTCGTATTGTCATTGTGTTCATTCAATTGCAATTTTTAAGTTTTAGTTGTATTATTCATTGCAATGCAATACACACATTATGTGAAGTTAGTTAACATAGCTACAATGATATTTATTTATAAGATTTTTTATTTTATTTATAAGATTTTCAAATGAAATAGGGGTCAGTGTATCTATTAATAAATTCTGTCGAGTACAATTAAAGCGAACATGTAGGGACCAAGCAATACAAAGGCTTAACAGAAAAGAAGGAAAAAGGTAGCTCTCGTCTCCCTGATCACGAAAATATACGAATTTCATATGGATCTCTGAAGTTCTGAAATTCCTATGCTCATAACTTCCACACCTATGAGGGTAATATTGCTATGGTTGTAAAGCTCACACATATTTTCACTTAAATTTGTTTAAATTAAAAATTATCCAATATAGCAGACCCTCGGCCGGGGATTTAAGACTTTCTCCTATCAATATTTTCTTAGATACCGGGCTTCTGTCGGGGATTTAAAATGTTCTCTTATGGACAGATTGAAAATCACTTTTAAATAAGCATGTTGTTCTAACATGCCGCCAATATTACCATCATTGGACCATAAATGACGAAGTTATGGCCATATGAATTCCGGAAGTACAGAGGTCCTTAACTCGGGAAAAATGGACTTCCTCCATCAAAATCAGCAAATTGAAAATAGCAATTTAAAGATTTGTATAGACCACTTTATTAATTCTTGAAACTAGTTGTATCTCCTCTACGCCATAACAACGATATTCTGAAAAATATTTCCTATTATTCCTTTCCGCATTTTAATATCTTCCATATCAGCGGTTTTATTCAATACTTGAAATTTTCTCTATATAATACTAGAGAACTGTTTTTTCAATAATGACATACTATTTATTTTTCAGTAAATTAGAGGCTTTTCGTAACCATTTTCATTCATTGAGTATGTATGTGTGTATATGTGGCCTCATTTGAAATGCAATACTTTAAATAGGATATTTTACCAACAACCAATCGATGTGTTGTTTGTCGCACTAACAAAATTCACGCAAACATACACACAGACTTACATTTATACATACATATGAGGAAAAACATTGCAGTATATTCACTCATGCAATTGTGACGTATTTATTGGCACAGTGGACCAGATTAGTTGGAGATTAGTTGACAAAATATAAAATTTTGGCCAAGTCGGACGGGGTTTTTAAAACTGATATTCGAGATTTTTTGTAGTTTTTACGAAAAAGAAAAATGATTATATTTGGTTTAATATATACATATATATATATATATTTCCCAAACTATTTTGTTTGCCAACCAAGAACCCAGAGTGCAAAATTACACGTTTCCTGTAGGAAATATAATCCTTTTTTTACACTGTGTCAATATAATGAACACACAGTTTTTTGGTTGTCATAGTTTGTTTTAGTATGTCTTTGTGGTTTTTCAAATGTATTTAGATTTTCATTATTTTCAACCATTGCCATTGTAGTTATTGTTGTTGCTGCTGCTGTCTCCTTTGTTTTTGTTTTCATATTAGAGCGGTGGTGCTATACAATTCAAATCATTTAATTGTATTTTATTGTTAATTGAAACCACACTCTATGTGGCTGAATACGATTGTATGGTATGTATGTGTGTGTGCATTTCTGTGCGTGTGTGTTTGTGCGCATTCACATATTTATTAGCCTTGGTAATGTAAAACATAAACCCTTTACACGTCTATGAATGATTGCAATCATAAATTCTATGTTTTCCATAGGAGTGGTCACAATGAGGGCAACAAATTGCTTTTAACCAAACCAATGTAATGTAAACTGGAAAACCTGAAAGTGATTTTAATACAATAAATGTTGTTGTGTTGCTGTTGTTGTTGTTTGTCAACATTAAATAATCAATTATAAATTATGTTGAACAATTCAACAATTATAAGCGGCACTTATGTTATAAGTTTTGAAAATTTTCATTTTCTGTATTTTGTGAAATGTGGAAATTAAAAGGACTCACTTACACAGAGTGGACATATGAACGTTGATGGACATTGGTGTGTGAGAATATAAAATGTTTTCTATATTACAACACCAACAATGTTATTGAAATAACTTTTTCACATGACCAATGTTATCCTTCCACAGAACAAAGCAAAGCTGAGTTTTATAATTAGTTCTAAATTTGTATATCGCCTCTAGGATTCTTCACATTATACTTTAGCAACTTCACCTTTTGAAATGTAAGTATGTAAATACGATTGTATTTATCAAATATTTCATTGTATGTGTAATACAAAAATATGGCCATTAAAATATATTTTCAACAAAAAAAAGAACATTGTATTGACATAACATACATATTTTATTTCACTGTTGTTGTTGATTTTTTTCGTTTCCAAAAGCCATCATCAATGTCAGATGCTAGAATGAATATTCACCATTTGTTTATATTTATTTTCTTTTATTCACATTTATTTCCACATTTCATTTGAAAACAATAAAAATATCAAATTTGAAGAGTTTTTCCCATTGATTTGTTTGTTGTTGCCGACATTCAATTGACAAGTTGGACATTCTGTCCGACAAATGTACGTACATACATAGTCATACATACATATGTTTATATGTACGTATGTCAGCAAGTGTTCAACATAAAATGAATGTTTATGACATTTCAAATGTAACAACGTTTATATGTTGCCAAGGATCAACAAAGATTGACACTTTAATGAGTTTGATTTTTTTTGTTCAGCTGGAATGCAAAAAATCAATCAGGAAACAACAATAACAACAGCATCTTTATAATTGTACATTTTGATACACGTCCAAATATTAAATGCACTCCTGGTCATATGAATAGGTTTAATTCGTTTTCAAATTGTGAAATTTTCACATTTCTAAGTTCGGTGTTGCCGACAGAGATATAACCTCTGTCTATGGCTTGCGAAGGTCTTCGGAAGTACACATAGGTTTTGTTATTCGCTTTATATAAGGTACATATTCTTATCAAAGAGGTTTCGGGTTTAATGTTGATCAAATCGGTTATTTAATTCGCATCAAATTAAATTTGTGAAAATATTAGATCAAATCGGATTTATATGTATTGAAATTTTGAGCTTTTGTGGGGGTGCCCGTACTTTTGAAGCCCAATTAAAAATTGTAGATTTTCTTTCTTTATAATGTTATGATATACCATAATAGTTACAGATATTCTTTTTAAATTATCGAACTTTTTTATTTTCATGAATTGTGTAATTTTTATTTGTTAAATACTTTGAATTTCTATAACCCATATCGGAGAAATCCTACAGTATGATTTTTAACAAAATTTGATTCGACGTTTCGGAATGCGTCCACAGTTTGTGTTACTGTCGAGTTTATGAAATTTGTTGGAAAATTATATACAGTTTGCATTTATTTATTCATTATTAATTATGTTGCCCAAATATCAGGATTTTTACTACTAACGAATAATTTTCTGCCTCATCTGGGATTTACCTTTTAGGGTCGAAAATAAAATAGTTTGTCATATAAATCTAATTCATACGTATATGTCAAACACCTAGAAAATATGTATAAAATGTTCTAAATTGCGAAATGCCATTTATATATAATGGCATATAGCGAAATGCCATTATATATAAATATTGAAGTATTCAGCCTATTCAAATAATCCACAGTGTAGGTAATTTCTATTCAATTTTCTTCTTGGTTTGTAATTATTATTTTTTGAAAACCACAGAAAATTGCTTTGTCTTGATCATGGCATGTGGTTATATTATTCCTTTTAATTATATGTAAATGTGTGTTTGTAATAAAAGCTCACGAATAACAAATGAATTAATGGAAAGAATTTTTGATTTGCGTGGGAGGTCTCCTTTGTAGTTTAATATACAACAATGGTTTTCGGATTGATTTGAATGTGACCAAATATCATCCGAGTTTGAATTGCAAAAAACCACAACAATCCCAATTATAGTTTTTGTAAAAATGGATATCGATTGCAAAACACCGTGTTTGTACGCTTTCTGTGGCGCTTTCTGTACGAATAAAAAACTTCAAAAAATATTTCAGCCACAAACTCGCTTATAAAATGTACTGGGTTTAAAACCCAATATTCTTTAAATTAATAACGAAGACAAATTTGAAAAAAAGTAATAGTCTTAAAGAATGAATAATGAAAGCCAATGAATCCTTCTTTTAACCATGGTACAATAATGTAAGGTAGAAAAAAATTCTCTGCCTATAACATTTTCAATTCTGTAAAATATTTGAAACTATTTACCATATACCACCTTGTAATTAACAAACTGTATTTTAAAATTTAATGTATTTTTCTTTTGCAGATCCTACATTTACCAGGTAAGTCCTCTGACATATCTATGGAAACCTTGTTTAACCCTGACACAATTATTTTTTCTATATAACTTTAGCTATTCTTAACCAAATTTCCCAAAGTTTTGTTTTGTTTCTTCTTCTCAAAATGTATTTCCTGCTAAATGCATCAAGCAACAATGAAACTTTATCATCGAACATGCTGCGAATATATTTCATTTCTTGTCGAGGAAAAATAAGCGTTTGTTAGTTTACATCCTGCTTAAACTCCGGTATAAATCTCGATTTTTCATCTTTAGCTAGTCGCAGTGATTTTTCTAAGACATTAATCATATTTTCCATCACAAATAAGTTTTGCTGTTGCGGAAATTAAATACTCAGAATTCATAACCTGCTTTTGTTATTGCTTTTAGCTCTTTAAATGCAACTTGTCCGTGGTTATGCCACGACACACACACAACACACAAACACCCAAACAAACTCCCCTGTGTAGAAAACATTAGATGCCGGTGGTGTGGGTGATTGTAAGTTTTGTAAAGTCAAACTTTGTATGTTGTTAAGTTAGTTAGAAGGTAAATGGGGGTATACCCAACAGTATGCTGTATTTATATATGCACACACACACACACGCAAAAAAAGCGACGTTTACGAGAGGAAACAAGCTAACACACCAACAATGTCAACAACAATTGTTTCACTTTAAAAGCTTATTGAATGCATTATTACGCTTACAAAGCAACAGCAGTAAAGCGATTTATAATCTGACATTTTAGTTTGTAATAATAAATGTGTATAGGAGTTGACAAGATATCTGGTATCTCCATACTTAGTATTTTTAATTTAAAATCTTCCCTTTGTACGGAATGTTAATGTGCTTGCCAAATTTTGGCATTAATTTAGCTTTTAAAATTCTTGGTATTTAGAATAGTCATCGTACTAAATTGGCAATGCATAGATCCACATTTAGCATATTTCCTCATTAGTTTAGTCATTTTAAATCTTTGACACAATTTTTCATGTACTAATGATTTGAAACGCAACACTGTGACATATTTTCAAAAAATCCTTTAAAGTGCAATAACATATGCAGAATATGGATTCCACAAAGATGGCCATAACACAATACTATAATACTTTAGTAAAAAAACTTAAAATATACAAGACTATTTTCTTTTATATTGAAAATGTTGTACATACATACACAGTCATTTTCTGTTCGTTTAATATAAGCAGCATTTAGTGTAATCACAAAAACACTTACCTGTGCTTGTCACCTGCATTAGGTGCCGATGTCATTGTTTGTAATTTACGATTTCCTTGTGAACTCTGGGTAGCCATCACACTGCTACTGGATGCTGATGACACTGGTGATGGTGTTGCATAATGCCATTGTCTATAATAGGAATCATATGGTTGATTTTGTGACGATCTACCCTGATCTGAATATGCATCAGTTGGATAATCCTGGGGACCTGGAAAATCTTCCCTGGAGTCATCATCGTATTGTGGTCTATAATAACCATGGTCGTCATTAACTGAATCATCATAGTACGGTTGCTCTTCGTGTGAACCGTGTTCAAAAGGTGTTGGGGCAGACTGTCTATAGGACAATGGCGGCTCTTGGTCTGTCTTGGAATACACCAAAACTGGTGTTTGTTCCTCATAGTATGAGTTATTGGTTTTATTCACATTCGCTGGCGTATTCCCCTCAGTATCTCGCACTTTTCTTTCCAATTCTCCAGTTGTATTGTCTTCACCTACTTCTTCTCCTTCTTCTTGTGTCACTATGGCTTTGTTGCCTTGCACACTCTCCACATTAACCAAAACAAATTGGTTATTTGTCGGCAAATTATCTCCATTTGTCTTGGCGCTTTTTTGCGTTATGGTATTCAGAATAATTCGTATCACAGAGGGTTCCTCATCCTCCAAAGATTTCACTTCCAAAATGGTAAAGGTACACAAGGCAGTAATGAATATCAACGTTATAGACCACAAAAACCATTGGCCAGCTCCTTTTGATGTAAAAAATTGTTTGCAATTGCCCATATTGCAAAATGTTGTTTCGTTTTGTCTTGAAGAATTTTAATTATTTGTTTCGTAAATGTTTTATAAAAATAACTTCGATTTTGATTGAATTAATTTCAGTTCTTCTTCACACAACAGAACAAGCGGCTCGTGCCGTATTGTTTCGTTACAATTTTCAGACTATTTGGAAATTTCTCTGCGAAGTCAAGTAAAATTCTTGGTCATTTCTTTTTCTTTTCTCTGCCTTCAACACAACAATGTGTGAAATTCGGAAGATTTGGTAAACCGAAAGAAGTTATGATAAATAGAGGCGAGCAATAACTGGGACATGGTAGTGTGATCTATGTGCCCCCTCTATATTGGTATTATCATGTTTGGCCAATTAGAGCAATCGCAGCCAGTGTATGTGACGAGTGAAGCCGACGAAAAACGCAGTACAAGTGCTAACTGTAATGCGGAGAAATGAGCTTGAGCTGCTGTATTCCACTGATCCAGTTTAAAGCACCAACATAGTTCAACAATTTGGGCCATTCTTGTGATGCCAAACCAACAAAACCCTACCAATTAACACCTTTCTTTTCATCGCATGTGTTTTCCACATACGCGAGCGCGCACACACACACACACTCAGATACACGTCGATTGCATGACATGTTTTATAGAGAAAAATCTAGTTCTGTTTGTCGATGTGAACCGAAATAAACATTCATTCATACATATATAGTTATGTGGGTATGCAAATATCTTTATTAAAACGTTAACAATAATTATTAGAAACGGTGAAAGTTGTCGGGATCGATGTTATTCATATTTCCCTGCTACAAATGAAAGTAGTAGGCTCTAAACGTTAATCTATGAATATTTTTATCGAAATCTGGACAAAATCAGTTCTTGGCAAATTATCAAATCACACATTGTGTAAATGCGTGACGAAAATGGTTATATTGAGTTGTTGTAATTAATTTGAACTTTAGACTTATATTTTGATATTTTATTTCCACACAAATAAAATTGAAAGCGATTCTTGTCGTCAAGGGCTACTATTTCTAAAATATTTCTTCAGTCATCAGGTCTAAAGGTCTTCATTTATTTCTGATACAACATTCATTCATAGAATGATTAAAATTCCGATAATCCTATTTTTTGTTAAATAGTTCATATTTTAAGCAGGACTTTGTGGTAGATGTAGAATAGAAAGAGGAGAGATTATCTCCAAAATTATCAAAAGGAAAAATGTATGTTTATTCATTTCCGACATATTTTCAGTTTTATTTTACAAGGTCTTTCGAAACACTTAAAATATCTTATTGCTTTATATTTTGCAATATTCAAAGGATGTTACAGATTTTTTCGCTTTAGGAATTTTGACATTGAAAAGTAGTCAGTGAGAAACTGCTTGAAATTGTTAGCATTTGTCTTCATTCTTGTACAACCCAACAATCTTGTGTGTTGCCTGCAATTCGTTATTTCGTATTCTACAATTTATAAAAAGTATATATATATATATATATAAATATATAAAGTTTTCTGAGTAAAGATATTATTAAGGGGACCCTCCATTCTCGGATTTTGTTACACCTTCAGCCTTATGGCTAATGATACGGCAAAAATGTATCTCATTGGTTTTAGATCCCATGTTTCTTTGGGCCTAATCCGTTTCAGTCGGCTGGTACACATGATTACGCTCGAAGGGAGTAACCGATTTCATCCAAACTTTGCACATCGTCATATTTCTACCAAACTTACTTCAAGATGAGGAATACCGGTTAACTCCTTCTGGCAACTCCCGCACAAAATGGTCAAAATTGTGCTAAAAATTAATTTTATAATATGATGGGAACGACATATTCGATTTTAACCAAATTTGGTACAACCTGTTATCTTTACCAAGCCTAGATCATGTTCGAAGATGGGACCCATTGGCCACTCCTTCTGGTATCTACCCCACAAATGGTAAAATTTTCAACATTTATAAATCGAAGAACGGGCGAATGGAATGTCCGATTTGAGACAAACTTTGTACAACCTATTATATTTACTTTTGAAGGACTTTTGCTAGTTGGGAGCTGTAATAAATTATTGTTTTTGACCATCTGCATGAACACATTATAAGTACGATGGCTTTTTTAGTGGACTTTCTCATAGATGGGTCAATGACACATGGACTGTGACTTTATTCACTTATTCAGTATATGTGAACTTCTGGGGACATTATACTCTTCAGACATCTCTCTTAATTTTATTCCAATCGCCATAATGAGTTTTCCTAATTACCCACAATGCGTTTTATCAACCCCAAACCTAACTTATCGCTTGCCATTTCTATTTCCTAATTACCCACAATGCGTTTTATCAACCCCAAACCTAACTTATCGCTTGCCATTTCTATTTAGTTGTCTGTGACCGTATATTACATTTTTTATTAAATATTTATAAAAATTATCTCTCAATACTCAAGTAAACTAAAACTTTGCGAAAAAATACAAACGATGATACCTAAAATAATGATATTTTTTAAATTCTTCAGAGTTGCATATGTTTTGGGCAGCTAAAATCAAGTTATCCATTTTATCAATACATTTTTCAGTAAAATACAAAAAAAAATCTGGGGAAAATTACGTTTACAGTTTCAATTGAACCTAAAGCATTGAAAAAATACCAAGTTGACCTATTTTGTAACTTCAATTAAAAAATTACAACATATTTCCATTTCCGTTGCATATGTTTTGACCACCACTGTATGTGCAAAGTTACAAACCTTAACAAGCATTGGTATTCATTTACCAGCCTATTGAAAAATCATTAAAATCGAAATGTGATTATAAAAAAATACACCTTGGTTTCTCCAAACACAATTTATATTTACATTTAAAACTATTTCTTATGAATTTTTGCAAAATTTACGGATATCATATTGCAAACTTAGCACCTCGGGTGAGGTTCGAACTCACGACCTTAAGTGTGTAAGAGCTTACGCGCTACCAGCTGCGCCACCGAGGCCAACCTCTGCAAAGCGATCACGCACATATAAGTATGTATACATAACAATACAATTAGAATCACCCCAAAACAGCAACAACAACAACAATAGCCACAGAATGTACGTACATCTAGATAAGAATGAACGAACACACAACAGAACAAATGATCCAAACAAGCGCTAAACGATTTCATTCAGCCAGCTAATAAACGATAAATGAATGAAGCGTAAAAATCTGACGCTGTGCCAAAAATAGACATCACACAACAAGAGAGGAGAACACAACAAATACAACCACTCATTCTCAATTACGTATACGCATTTATGGTAATAAATTGATATTGATTTTGTGTTCTCAAATAATACAAAAGGAAAAAAATGAGTCGTTCTTCATACAAATATTTCATAAATTATTGAAATACGATGGATTTCTCTGGTAATATGTTTGTCTACTCAAATAAGAAATATGTAGTTCTATCATATAATTTCTTCAGAATAATCACTCGTTTTTTTTTTGAAATTCCCAAAATGTTGAAATATTGTAAGACCATACAATTTTCTTTTCGTTTCTTATGGAGTTTCATTTAGTTACAGCGAATGAATAAATAAGTAACCTACTTGCAAAAGGGGGATAAACAGAGTATGTTCGGGTAATATTTTTTCCAAATTCAATGGAATCTCAGAACAAATAGCCAATTCGAATTGTTTTGAAGGAAATCGGACGAAATACAGAAGAGAGTTTAAATATTTTGAGATTTAACGATTTACGCCTACTTCGTAAAATAAAACCCACCCCAATTTGGGATATTTTTTCGAATTTCTTACGAAAATGTGCAGATTTTCCGCAAATCCTGCAGAAATTCTAAATAAAATCTTAGAGAAAATCGGCCCAATTTCACCAAAATACAGAATGCTCAGAAAAAGTTCTGAAATCAGAGCCCTCGGAAAATTTGTGACCTGGGATGTTGTGCTAATTTAAGTTCTATTCAAAATTAGATGACTTTATGTTATATTAATTTATCTATTATTAATTGTTTTTATTTAAAAAATAGTATATCGACTCCAGACTTTCCAGTAAATAAAATCATAATCATTTTTTGTAAGGACAATGAAGACACAAATAGTTTAGTTTGCATAGGATATTTGTCATTATAGCTTAGTCCCATTATTGTAATACTTACAATATTTGAATTCAGTTCAAAAAAATAAATTTGAATTCCACGTTGATTCTCAAAATATAATATTTAGTGTCTTTTTTTCTTCTTACCATGCATTGTATTCCATACGACTATTGGAACATGTCTAATTCTCATTGCAATCATAATAATCATCTCAAACAAAACGATAACAGAAAATATGCATTGCTGAGAAGCTCATAAAATAAAGACATATAAACGTCAAGAACTTATGCAAAATATTTCTCTGCTCTCCAACATAGATTATAGATACATTGCGTATTGTCTACGACATTCCTGAAGGATATTAGTGTTGTACAATAAATTAAAAGAATAACGGGTTAAGAATGAGGCAAACTATTGAAGATGCATATATGGATAATTTCACTATTTTCAGCTCGCCTCATTTTTGTGATGTTGTTCATCCCCCACTTCTACACAATTTTATTTGCATATAATTGTTAGGCAAAAAAGGGTAAAAACATCCAGGTCGGTTATACTACTGTACATTGATTTTGGCTAAAAAATTCGAATGTGAATTTCCGAATTCGGCAGGCCGAACTTACGAGGAAAAATGTGTTAGTTTTAGTTTTCCATTGAAATTTAAATCGTAATATTATTCGATAAATCTACATCACTAGATTTCTTTACAAAATTGTACATACAGTAGAGACATTAGGTAACAACTTCTTGGTAAGGAGGAATCATCGTTACGTAAAGACAGAAACGACAGCAAAAGGAAACTAACAACTATGTGTTCGTTCGTTCAAGTTGGAAATGTGTCCTGGTCGTACTTGAGAACGTTGTTAGTCTAATCGTAAGTGTTATCTGGTACTACAAGACACATGATACAGATACTCAAAAATACATAGATTTCTCCGTACAAGCATATGCAAAAGATACAGATGGTAAAACACTTCGAGAATAACAACTACAATTGTACAGTTGTAGAAGTTTCTTTAAGATTTGTTTTTATTTTCTTCTCTGGGTCATTTGTGACTGTTTAGTTTTCCTGTATGGAATATCCAAATAAGACTAGAAAATTGTGTAACTCTTTAGGGTACCATAAATGTTACAAATGTTTGTAGCATGCACGTTAATATATATTACATGTGAAACAAATTTCATAAAAAATATAAATAAATAAAATCGAAATAGTGCACACAACAATTATAAGTATATTACAATGTGATCTGCAATATTCTTAGCCAGTCAATTGTGATCTCTCTGAGAAATTCATACCTGTATATCCAACAAACTCGAAGCTTTTTTGCCACACATTTCTAATATTGTCACTTCAATATTGCACTCATCTTGTATATGATCCCTTCCCTTCCATAATTTCTCATAAGCTAAAATAGATTAATTTAAATTATTTAACACTTTCAGCACAGCTGACGCCGAGCCCAAAAGGTATGCTCCAGGCATAAATAAATATAATTTTGCGGTTTCATTAGCCTAAATACACATGACTGTTTTGCATGACATTTATAAGTTACAAATCTCATTTATGAAAAGTGGATTTCACATTGCATTTTAAAGTCAGTTAATTAAATTATGCGTCAATTCTTGGAGCTGTGCTAGGAACAAAAAAAACTAGATGCAAATCAACAGTATCACCACATGCAAAAACCGCAAAGTTTTATTAAAATCAACACCTCTCTACAAATTTGAACATGCAAATACATATGTGGGTATGTGTGTGTACTGCAACAGAGAATTTGATACAGCAAGCACAGCTTACGGCATTATCAGACATATACATGGAACAAACTCCACGTTCCCATACCCCAAAAGTATGCCATAAAATAAAAGCACACCGAACTAAACTGAAAATGTATTGCCTAAAGCAGACATAAAAAAATAGCTGAAAACCAATTAGTTTTTACTCAACAGAAATAGCAACGCCTTCCAAATAACTGCAACCACGTAAAACAAAACCACAAGCAGCAATGGCGTCCGTAACAGCAACAGAAATTCTTATTGCATAAAAAATATACATAGTTTTTATGGAATACACAATTTTTTGTTCGCCATGTCGACATTTTTGCTTGTAATTTTATGATATTTAAAATTTTATGGCATAATGGGAAACCCTCCAAACGAAATTCTAGAAATCATCCAGCAGCTATATCGTTTCCAAATAAAACATCCGTTCGCCTTTCAAATTCCAGATTTATAAGATTTTCCGAATACACGAACAAACTCTTTTATCTGAATCTAATGCGCGAAACAGCCTGAAGTGTGATTTTGCTTAATGGTATTTGTTCAGATATCCTGCTCATCATTGCGTGTGTATGAGGAGGTATCTCATCCTATTACCGATCAAGTTTCCCCATGGTTCATTGTTCTAAATACTCGTACAATGTATACAAGTTTTACTGCCAACTCAGACGAAGTGTAGGCAACAAAATCATGCTAAACACATTCAGTCAGATAGTATGCAACATTTCTTCTACATCGGGTATCTTGTGTTTGCCGTCGTTTATTGTTTATTTTCCCAAATGTGGAAAACATTTTGTTTTGCCAAAGGCTAAGGAGAACATGCCATAGTGTATGGAAGTTAGAACACGACAAAAGTCACAACTAGTCAACGAAGTGAGACATGTAAACAACATATTGTACTTATAACATTTAGGCAGAAATTAGCTTGAGTACCGTGAAGTATGTATTAGCGAAATTAAATTACACTGTTGGGAAAAAGTTTTCAAGTGTTAAAATTGGGAAAAAAAAGCATAAAAATATAATCTGAAACACTTATATGCACCAGCTATGGAAAGTCTGGTATAATCTGATTAAACAATTTTAACCTTTCCAAAGAGAACAGTGAATTATCTGCACACCCTTTTTTATAGAAACATATGAATATATAAGATTCCCTTTAGTGTACCGATATCTACTTTACTTTAATTTGAATCTTCTCATTAGATTTAGTTTATATTCGATATATTGAATGTTGTGTTGGGTGTAAGCGAGAATGCGAAAATGTATTACCAAAAGTTTGTTCTAACGACCCTTATTTCCCCCACTTGGATATTAAATAAAGTGTATTCTCCATTTTAAAATTGTATTGGAATAATCGATTTGAATTTATTCAATGACATATTGAATTTCATGATCAAGTAGTCAGGATGGCCGAGTGGTCTAAGGCGCTGCGTTCAGGTCGCAGTCTACTCTGTAGGCGTGGGTTCAAATCCCACTTCTGACAAACATTATTTTGGATTTGAAACACATTTTTTAAGCTATCACATATTTGCTTTAAATGATTCTCTATGTTTATTACTGAAAAAACGCATATTGCTTTTAGTAAAGTCTAAAAAATTTAAGCAAAAAAAAAACAATTATAAATACGTTGGTAGGTGTATACATAGCCCAGATTATTATATACATTTGCTTATAAAAGTTTTACTTCCTTCTCCCTCTCTCTCACTTTCCAACATTTCTTTGGAAAGTGACAGAGTATTCCTCGTCTTCTCTAGCTCAAATGACAAATGTCGCGATTTTACTATTTGAGTCGTTTATTTTGAAAATATGTTAACTCCATTTTTTTCTTATATGTTGGGCTTGGTTCAAAAATATTATGAAGTGGTATTATATATTTGTATCAAAACCAAAAATTGACTTAAACCAGTTTCAAAATAAAAGACTCATTTCTACAATGCCCCCAATATACTTTGTTTTATATTCCCAAAAACATAATAATAAAACATTCATAGAGAAGTAAATATACATATATATATTGATTTTCATCTTTACCAGATCGGACACGTTTTCTTATATCCTCCATTGCAATTATGTCATTTAATTTGTATATCTATATGATTAGGTCATGTTCAATACCAAATTATTTTCATAGTTTCCATTAAGAAAATCCTTTTATAATATTTTCTTATTAATAGCTATTTTATTTGCTCTTCTATTTTCTTTTGACATGCAGATTATTTCGTTGCTTTTGTTGTTGTACTATTTGAATCAATAATACTTCAATTAATTAAAATGCCAAGAGATGGAAAATCACACCTTGATTTTTGCATTTTGATTTCAACTATTTTTGCACTGCTTTGACAGCAATAAAATAGAATGAAGACGTGAGTGATTTTTCAAATCACTATTATTTTCTATTTTCGATTAGAAGGCATGTCTGGACATACAAATATATACTCAATAAACACCTGTCCGGTGCCAACTTTATTGAATATAAAAGATGTGTGTGTGTGTGTGGGATGCACGTGTGAGTGTGTGCATGTGATCATATAAAACTATATATGTTGCTCGAACACACAGACACGAGTAACATTTGTCTCTAACAAGCTGTTTTTCGTATCCGCTTCCGGTGGTACATGTCCAGCAATGTCGATAACGATAGCAGCTGCAATTGCTTCTGCATATCGGAAGGATAAATTGGAGGCGGTGGGAAAGCATGGAGCAACAAGAAAAAAGTTTATGTTTGTGCATGACCAGTGTTGGCAGCTTAATTTTCATACACTCACAGACAAACCCACACACACACACATGCATACGGACGACATATGCAAATTACATTTTAAAAAGTAAATCCGACAGTTACTGCAGCAGCTACAATCATCGGACAGGAGCATCAACAGCAATAGCAACAATATAAAATTGAATCAAATAAAAAAATAAATAAATGTGTATGTTTATGAGTGAGGAGCATCGATGCTAAAAATAAGAGAATGAGGAGAACGAAAGAATACAGTTGTACATACCTACGCACACCACAGAGCAAATGATATAAAATCGACTAAGAGGATGAAAACACATGGAGAGGATATTCAACAGCAGTGTGTCCTGCCATATGCCTGAGAGTTACTTGTGGCCAACTTTTTAAACGTTTTGAAAACTATTAAACGAATGCCCAGATACACGGACACACACACATTTAAATATACATTCAATATTTTCACTTACTATCCATTACGGGTAGGTATCCGTCCACTTGCAATAATCTGTGGATAAAATCGTTCGACTCGAAATGGTTACTTGGCATTCTTGCCACAAGATGAACAGACAAAAGTCAATCATTAAACTGGCGGGCGGGAGGTCGATCTACAATGCTTGCGCTCAGACATCAACCTCAAAACAGTCAATACCAACATCATCAGTTTGTCAGGGATACAGCAGAAAAAAACGTATACCACAACTTATTTCTTAATGTATGTTTTTCTCTTAACTTTCTCCTAAACAATTAAAATTAAATATGTTGGGGAATATATCAGACACATTTTGGTATGTCTGAATATATGCATATCAGATCTTCAAATATTCATAGAAAGTATCACTTCAACAATAGCACTCGTAATATCCACTCACCCGGATTTATTTTCATTCCAAATATATTAGAAACAAATTTATATTGTAATATGTATCAATAAAATTATTCGGTCCATGTGTATCTAGAAATAGCGCTTTACACTGTTCACATTGCCGGCCTTGATGGCAAGTGACACCAACAAACACGAAAGTGGGGGACAGTCACATCAACCTGACGACAAACCGACATGAAAGAAATTCTCTTTGCATCAAGCATGAGCTGAGATTATCCGGAAAGTTCAATTAAAATTCAATCTGTGTAAGCTTAAACACATACATACACACGTACCGAATGATAGTCAATGGGAGTATGCAATCTGTGTCTGTGGGAGAATAATCGTAGGTGGGGAAAACATTAAACGTTAGTTGCAGGAAAATTGTAACATTTCTTTAAGTTAAATATAATATGGATTTGAATAAAAGGGAAATTTAAAAAAAACAAGTCCTTTAGGTCCAGAATTTAAAAATCGGACATCCTGCTTTTGTAAAATTCGAACATTAGTTCGTTTAGAATTTTACTGAAATAGTAAATTTTTCGAATTCTTATATTACATACATTCAAAATAGATTAAATAACCATTAACCTCACCAAAAGGATCAAAACAAAATTGTACTGAAAATATTTTTTTGATTCACTTCTAGTGTACAGCCTCGATGGCGCAGTAGGCAGCGCGTAAGTCTCATAATCTTAAGGTCGTGAGTTCGAGCCTCACTCGGGGCAGTGATTTTTTTCTCATTAATATTACATTTCTCATTATTTCTCATTATAATTACAAAGCGTACATTTTAAACAATTATATTAATACCGTCGAAATCGTTGATAACGACGGTCAAAGGACCACCGAAATAGACCGCTATAAATCGTTATGAACGATATCAAAACAAGGTAGAATGTTCTTCAATGGTCATTTAGAAATTCAAGTTCAAATTATTCAATATAAAAATAGATAATGATGTATTTCTGTTTCGAATATTGTCTTTCCTATTTTATTTACATCTTCAGCTACATACTTGTATTAAATCATACACATGTAGCTGCAAACAAATAAGACGTTACAGTTAATAGTAGTATGGTATGGTATCACCACAAAACGACGAGATGTCCAACTACCACTTAAAACCACACGAAAATCCAGGTTGGAAATTATCAAACCCTGCTGTTGCCACCATCCTATTATTATGCAAATCGTTTTCACACCTAAACTGTCATTTTCATTTCATACATATAGACAAAAAACATCACCCGAACTGTGTAACAATACTATTATGATAACCTATAGGTCCTGTGGAAAGTGTAAGAGAAAACACAAAAGGGTTCAAAGGATGTGGGATTAAAATGAAACAATATTAGCAGGCATTGAATGGTTTTAATCCTGTCGATATGTTACAAAGATATGCCAATGTAATAAATTCAGGTTTTTTGGGTTTTATTAAAGTTATTGTGCGTGAAGCTCTCTTTTGCGATGTGGTTATTGAGTATACATATGTTTATTAATAAGCTAACTTCTAATTTCTATTATTCTCTCAGTAGTTCTAGTTCACGGGCTTTTTTTTTTTTTGTTCGTTCTAATTATAAATTCAGACTTCCAGAATAGCCGATTTTTAATTGAATTCAATATCCTTTGGAGGAAACAACAATTAATTACCAACAAATATGGAATTGTACACAAATTCTCTTATAAAGTAGTGATATACTTCTGTATCAGTCTCTGGTCTGCCCGTCTGCTTCTATTAATTGATATGAAGTTCAATTATACACTAAACTTTTCTAATCAAATTACGCGGCATATTTAATTATTTTATATGGACGTCTCTTCGGTTACAGCATTCATTTCACACAAATCCTTGTTCGTTCAATTGAACGAAGCATTCATATTGTTCAGAGAGTGCGTTTCCAACTACGCACTTTTCTAAATTCTGCTCGAATATAATCTCTTTCGAAGGGCTCAATTTTTCAACAGAATGACTGCAAGAAGAACAAGAAGAATATTAAGAAAATTAATTAAAATCTTAACATCAGTTGAACGGAGTCTTCTTGTGCGTGAAACTTAATCTTGCTTAGTGTCTGAAAGTAAATTGAAACCGCAAACAACAAAAACAACAACATCGGCAAACTGAATGAGTATACAATCGAATGCAAGGGCAAAGAAAGACTATTAAACAATAGCCAAGTCTACAAACCATGTCACTAAGCCAGATATGAGGTTGGTTGTTCGTGTTCGTCATTTCAATTCCATTTTTTTACAATTTAAACAAATTTCTAATTTAACTCTTGCTTTTGGAATACGATTAGGTTATCCTGGCTAGGACACTAGAGTAAGGAAACAATTGAAAATGTAAACGTTACTATCCAACAGCAACACATAAATTTCAGCCTACATTTATGTGATAGTCAATTCCTACCGTTCATCCCACAATGATGGGCGTTAAGCAATTTAGTATTTCGCGGGAAACCATTTTCCCATGATGTCCATTGTGCAGGAAATAATCGCAGGAGCATTGGTGCATTGTGTGTGCCCGAAGACGCCAGCAAATGCGAACGGCCACTGTTTTGCTTGCAACATAAAATTATTGTTAAACAACAAAAGTAATTTAGATTCGTATCATTTTAGAGAAATCCAAGTGAAATGCGAGTCAGGCCTTCAGTACGAAATGTGTGGTAGTCGGTTTAAAAACTTTGCATGACCTCGTAAGCAAACGAAGGGTTATGTCTAGTGCATATATGCATTTCCAGGGTAGAATATTTCAATCGATCAATTGTCACGAAATATGTCATAGAAGGTATTATCAGATATTTTTTTGTTTCCTATACCTCGAAGTTATAGCATTCACCCAATTATGAAGTCGATGAGGTGAAAGAAAAATTTGCTATTCATAGAGAATGTCTAAAAAAATTGTGTACAGTCAAGTTCTTTGAGAAGTTAAAACGAATTATCTGACACATCTCGTACTTACTAAGTGCACAATTATTCGATATCCTTTTTAGTAACCCTCTGTTTTACAATCTGTAGTGGTACTTGAAGTAGTTGTACTTATGTAAGTAAGTTTTACAAGTGGAGTGTAGGTTGCTTCTGTGGAGTACTCATACTGCACTCAAACTTTACATGGTTTCACTTACCCAGTTTGTTAGTGTTGGCTACAAACCGGAAACGGATGTAATATAAGGCAGATTAGGAACAAAAGGCTTACATTTGAAGGCTGGTGGTTGTGTACTTTTTCAACATTTGTTATTTTGTTTTTGTACGGCGCTCAAGAAAAACAAATGTTGCCTATAATTAATAAATAATTTAGAAATCCATTTCAAGTTTGCAAACCCAACAACATTCTAAATTAAAAAACAAAGTCAAAATCACTTCTATTTCGTAAACGTTTACAATAGTTTGCAACCATTAACCACCCCTTTGTGGTTTCGTTCACAACTTACCAGCAGGAGCTCCAACCAATTCTATTAGTTAATGTATAGCTAACTGTTCCTTATCCATGTGTCTGTGTTTGTGTGTTATTTCACCTGTTCTCTGCTGAATATGTCTTCATTTGGTTTTTTGCTTATTTTCTTCTAAAACAATTTATTTCCCCTTCTGCCACTGACCGGAAGTTGGTTAAACATTTCATATAACTTGATCTAAACATCTGACCTATCCGAACAATGTTACTTTTCCTGATGGTTCTTCTTTTTCGTAGGACGAGTGGTGGGCTGCAGGTTAAGTTGAAATGTCTGAATGTCTATCTTTCTATGTTTATCGGGGGATTTCCTAGTAGTCCACACCCGAAAAAATTGTAGTGATAGCGGTTGTTGTTGCTACTTCTCGTGATGATGACGATGACTACAGAAAATTGTGCTGTAGTATTTTCTTCTATTTCAATTATGGTCTATTGCGGCATTTTCACACTTGTGTTTGCATTTTAATTGAAAAACTTTTTCCGTTTGGTTTTCAATTAGATTTTTACTTTGTTATTTTTATTTGTTTGTTTTATTAGTGTAATTTTAACGAACACTCGTCTGTACTGTTATTCATCTTTATGTCTCCCTTCTCCATCTGTAAACATTGTTTAAGGGAAAATGAAAAAAAAAATTAAATTAAACACAATAACAAATCTGCAAAGGTGGATTAAGAAAATATGTAGATCGAGGATAGATTTGTCTTATATCTTAAAGTCTATATGGACCTCTCACATCGATTGATCAATTTTTAATGTAGGCAAAGTAGATTTCCCCTGTGAAATGAAAGAAGTGTATTTATTTTCGTAATTAGATATTATTTATTTTTAACTTCTAATAATTTAAATGTTTAATTTAAAATTCGAAGCATATTGTAATAATTTCTTGGTCCATTAGGCTTTTCATTAGAAAATACAGATTTAATAATAATTATAAATATCCTTCCTTTGCTATAAATAAAATTTTAAGGACTTGTTGAATGTCCGGGATATTTTGTAAAAAAAGTTGATGTTTTGTTTAAAAAATCGGCATACATTAAATTTCTTTATATACACCGAGATTTCAGATATTTCTATCGATTTTCTTTAAAAGGACTTGTCACATATCCTCGATAGTATAGTGGTTAGTATCCCCGCCTGTCACGCGGGAGACCGGGGTTCAATTCCCCGTCGGGGAGAAAAACTTTTGATATTTTATAAAAAAATAAATATACTACAGACGAATCCCGCTATATAACAACCCAAACAAATCATAATAAACTATAAGTATATTGAATTGATTTTCTTTAAAATATGGTAACTTCATACAAGTTGTATATTTCCTATCTTTACGAAATATCGAGTTTCACTGTAATTGTGTAGTGATCGAGATGTGAACAATTACAACAATACAAACAAAAATCTGAGTATTTTTTCTCGAACATTAATTTGTTTATGAGTTAATTATTCTCAATACTGCAGTCAAACACTGCTCTCGCTCGCCTTGTTCTCATCATCATCTGATATATGAGTTGTTGATCGTTCGGTCACTTGCTGAGATTCCATTTGGTGTGGGTTACGTTATTAATCTATTTTAAAATCAGTGAACCATATCAGCCACTACAGCTAATAAGTGGGTGTGAATGGGTAGCTATTTTTAGATCTATTTAAGAGAAATTTCAACAAAATTAAATATTTCGATGGTGAACATATTCCAGATCTCCAGCAATCCTCGATAGTATAGTGGTTAGTATCCCCGCCTGTCACGCGGGAGACCGGGGTTCAATTCCCCGTCGGGGAGTGATTGGTTTGAGGCTTCTTTAGGTTCCCCAGGGTCTAAAGGAGACGCGCATCTGTTTTTGCTGTGCATTACGCTAAATGGTTATTGTGACTTATCCCATTCCAAGATTCTCCATAAGCTTTCTACCATAATTATTTCATAAGAATGAAAATACATATGTAAATATTTACTGTTATATGTAATTAAAACATATTTACATAAACATATATAATATATTCGATTTATCATAAACTATGAATTATTATTATTTTAAACATTGTTCGTTTTTGTTGAGTAACAATTATTTACAGTTCATTTAGTTCAGTTTCATATGTTAAGGTTTGCATACGTACTAATTTTACATGGATGAATATTTTTTATTAATATGAATTATTATATAAAATGTAATTAAGCAGTCATTCAAGAACAATTTCCAATTCAGTTTTCGTAACTGTGCATAACGCCTATTTAATATTATTTATTTACCATTTGGTGAAAAACCTCTTCATGCTCATACGACAGCTTAAATTAGGATGATGGGATGCAAATTTTAGCTTTAATGTTCATAACCATAAACCCATGACCTTTCACAACTACCACGAGTCTAAATTTCTGCGGATCTATATTCCGACCCTGGACAATTTTCGATATTTGCAATCTCCTAAATATTGACCGATCAAGAAGCCATTCAATAGTAGGCCAAATCCCCTTCCCTGTCCTCTAAACGGATTAGAAAACCTGGCAAAATTATTTTTTGCGGTCCATTTCATCCCCTATATATCATCTGATCAATACCGAAAACAATAGGTGTCGTCCTTTACGCGGAACGCTACGTTTCCGCCCTCTAGTTTGGTGATGGTTTGCTAAATAATATCAGAATATGTTGCCACCTGTAAGTATAACTCCCATATCGGAACTAAAATTAGTATCAATTTATTGGTCAACCTCTCCTCCGATATATGTCCTTCGGGATGTATATAATTTAATATAATTTTAGTCTCTAAACCGATCAGAAGATAGACAAAAATAAAGTATTTTATTCTCTAAATATTAACCGATCATAACCAGAAACAATATGGATCTTCCTTGGCCAGAACTACATGATCCTTCATGCAAAATTTGTACATGTGGCATGTTTACAAATTATAATGGACAGACCGGCACACACCCATGTCTAGATTGACCCAACTAGTCGAGATATGACTATATACTAAATGGTGGGTCTAGGATCAATATTTAACGGCGTTTCAGGATCAATATTTAACGTCACAACATAGTTGTGTAGGGTATAAAAACTAATTAAAGTTTTGACAATTTGTATGTAAGGTACCAATATAAGTATAATAATAGGTCGGAATGGATCTTGATTCAATGTCACTTGGGGTCTGAAGTCCGAATTCACTAGGAGTCTATAGCCAATATATGATTGGGCATATTTTTATTGGTACCAATGTATACATCCCACATTAGGACTGAGGGAGTAAATTATGTAGCATTATAAGGTCGTATGTTATCACTCATACCTTTTGGACGTACATACATACATATTTGCAAGTTTCGGAGTTCTATTTTATTGTTTAATTCGATGATTTAAATAATTTGTGAAATCTGACAGCTGCTAAATATAAATAATATTTATTAATAGATATTATTTATGCATTTGGCAATTTGTAATGAAAGTAAATACTACCTGTATTGTATTCGCATTTATTTACAACAATATGTATCAATTAATTTGAAATTGATATGGGGGTTTCAATGATATTATGACCAGTCTGGAACTTAGAATTACCAACTAATATTAAACTATTATTATTTATGTTATATGTATCAATATTGGCGAATTACTTCACACATCCTCGATAGTATAGTGGTCAGTATCCCCGCCTGTCACGCGGGAGACCGGGGTTCAATTCCCCGTCGGGGAGATATTCAATATTTTACAAATGTGTTATTTAAAGGAGTAATTGCTTACATCCTGGAGTATAGTCGATCCCTTAACCTTCGTTATACGGGATTTCGACTATATATTTCAAATCTCGACGTTCTAACTTTTAGTGTACGATTGTTATTCTTTAGTTTATGTTTCCTAATCCTGAGAGTCGTTGGTAACAATCCTCGATAGTATAGTGGTTAGTATCCCCGCCTGTCACGCGGGAGACCGGGGTTCAATTCCCCGTCGGGGAGACGGTTGATTTTTTACTGTAACACATAATTACTATTTTTAACATTTGTAATACATTTCTTCCGGTATATCTTTACCTTTTACCTTTACTTTAACTAGCGACAGTGCAATCGAAGACAATTGAGTTCTTGCATTATTTACCAATGAATTAAAAACTGTCTTTGTGACAGACAATTTGAAAAATAATTCTGAAATTACAATAGAATTATAAAATATTTCAATTTATTTAATGTTCAATCCATGTCGGTCCATTTTGAATATTTTGCTATTAAATGTCGTAACTTGTCCAGTTTTACTGTCAATGGAAAATTCAAGATTAGAATTGACAATTGACTAATATATAAATGTATTGATTAAAATGATTTATATCTTTGATATTGTCTACCCAAAAGATCGTTTGTAAACACCAGGTTAATGTTACATCGATGCGATCAACTATTTTTTACATTGATGAAGCTTTATCATGAAACCCATAGTAATAATTACTATGGGTTTCATTTATATGGCATACATATATGACGCGTGCTTACTTTTCAGTCAGAAACATTTCGAAATGTGTTAATCACTTTTTGATACACACTAATGAAATGTGTAGAACTCAAATGGAGAAAACGAAATGGTATTATTTTAGACGTATGTAGTAAAAGTGGTTGTTGTATCTTTAGTTGAATTGTCTGCGTCAATCACGATTTCTGAATGAAAAATTGGTTATCCAAAGCCAACTATTAGCAATAAAGTATAAAAGAATATGTTATATCTCTTTAATTTAAATACCTTCGAATTTGTCCCTTTTCCTGTGCTACTTGCAAAGTATTCTACACAAATAATTTTCCAGTATTTTCTCCATTAAGCATTTTGTTTATTGACCAAAGTAATTAGCATCCTCTATTATTCTGTGTCATGATCGTGTCTTACGTATGTAGGTCATAAAAGAATTATAAAACTTTCTTTTTCAGTTCAACGATTTATTGTATAAAATTTATACCTGGCAAAAAGTAGATCATTTAGCACTTTTACTAGTTATACAATTGAAGGAAATCTTATAAGTTTTGTAAAATGTTATTGAATTATTATACTTGTCGAATTTGAGTATGTAATTTCAGTAACTAATACGAAGTTTGTGAGATCACTGATTTCACATAAGATTTCTTATATGTAATCTGAAAGTTGTTCTATATATGATGTTGTTCGAACATTAATTTATGTCTGAATGTTTGAACAATGTTGTGTGCTTGTAAAAGTGTAATTTGTCGCGCAATTTTTTTATTATAAATATTCTCATCTTGCGTCCACAAAAAATACAATAGTTGTATGTTATTCCAATTATTTAATGAAAATTTTATATTTATACATTCATTAGGCTCATTCGTATGTTTACAAGTGCAGTATTTATTAAATATTTATTTATAACAGCTTCACTGATGCCACACACGCACACACACATAGTATTTATTTCGGTGTGTGGTTTCATTTACAATTTAATTGTTTTCTCCAACAAGTATGACATCGAGAGTAGTTACGTGTTATAGCCGAATGCAATTACACATGTAATTTTTTTGTTGAAGTTGGTCAATACTAACATTGCCAAAATAATCCGCAAATAAATAACAAATATTTCGTATATTTTTCTGTTTGCTTAAACCGGAATAGATATGTTTATAATTAGACTAAAAGATAGGATCCACTACAAAATATTGTGTTTGTACCAGCTGAAAATTTGAATTGTTTTTTTTTATTATTTTCTATTCTTATATGAAACGCCATCCATCTCAAGAAAATAAAACAGCTTATAACCACATATCTATTAAGGAATTGGATCGATTAGAATCTTTTTGCGGATCATTTCAAAATAAAAATAAAAGTCTTGAAAAAGTAAATACGCTTTAGCATATGTTGTGTGGGGATCATAATGAAACATAGACCAGTAATTAGTTATAGTATCCAGTAAAAGCAAATTTAGTTATATACCCCAAAATATATAAATGTACCACCCGATAAGACATATTTCAATTGCTGCCGCTTTCAAAGGAATTGACTTATTTGAAAATATGACATTTTAAAGAGATACTTCTTCACATAACATTTTCAATTTATCCTCATACAACAATACTTGTGGATACTAACCGCGTATAACAAGAACAAAATAATTGAGATATATGTAATTAGATCACTTGAAATAATATTCAATACATTGTTGTTTACAATTTCCCGTTAGGCACTGATCTACGTCCAGAGCTTCGACGCACCACTCTCATGAAAAACGATATTGACTCATTAGCACCGGTGTGAAAGAAAGAAAGTGAACTAGTTATGGATACCCACATTTTTGAAGCTAACGAAAATGCCGTCAAAACAGATTCATTGATAAATAGCATATAAGAACCACACACACACCACCGTCCCCCATATGTGGAGGTTTACTATCAAAATGGGAGCAGTTGCTGCAGTTACCATTGGTAATACATAAAGAAAATTTAGACTACCGCCAATTGATGAATAGTACACGACAAATCAGACATCATCACTCTATGGGAGAATAAAAATAAAACCTTTCCTTCGCAGTGATTTTAGTTTGGAGATTATAATCCAGTTGAAAATAACCTCGAGTGAAGTACAAACGTGCTGATAACTGATACGCTCAAGCTTGCCAGTACTAGGAGGGCAATGCTAGCCTAACGGAAACGGAAGAGAATTTGTGCCAAATAAAATAACAATAAAATCGAAAAATCATATAAACTAAAAACAAATTTGAATTATAACTATAAAAATGTGCATACGAAACGCAGTCGGAATACTGCTTATAAGTACAATATTGCTATATGGACATATCCAACGGTGTCATGCCTACACACAAGTCTCGACCAGTGGCAATGGCGAGCACAGTGGAGATGGACCAAAAATTTATAAAGCGTTAAATTTTGACTTGGTTTTCCCCAAGAGGTACATTTTAAGTCCAATCCTTTTTGTGAACATATGAGAGAGTAGACAAATTAATTGGGAACAACTGACGGTTAAATTAAACCCGTGTTTTGTTTCAGAATAACAACATATTTAGGAATATCTGGCTAAATTCTTTAAACTACCTAAAATGATTTTACACATCTTAAGTGACACTTTTGAGCAAATGGACTATTTTGAACATTTTAAATTTATAAAATTATACAAAGAAAATAAAAAATAGTAAACCTTTTTGAGATGAAATTCATAAAAAAATTACAACAGAAATATTTTGAAAAAAATCTGAAAACGATGTAATGAAACAAATGAACTGCTCTTTTAAATATGCCAAGAATCTATAGATATGTGTTTAAAATTTACAAATCTATACAACTACTTAGTATATTACATTTTATATTTTCTCTTGTATTTGCCAACTATAGTTTCAACTCTACCGAAACAGTCACTCCAAGCGCCTCACCCTCTGCCTCCTTAGGTATTGATTCATCTGACTTGGTGTCTGATGGCCTGGTTGACCGGCGACAATATAATCCGCTGTCACAATCAAATGAACAAACAAATCGAGATGATGGTGATAAGGGACAAGCACTCCTATATATTACACCATCACCTAATGAGGCTGCTCTTTACCAGACACCCAACACAAACACCAACACCCACCAAAATGAGGACGACGGTACACAAGTGGTTACACAAAATCCCATAAATATTCAGCAGCAACGAAATGATAACAGCAACAATAGTGCAGCCATGGAGCAAGAACAACAAAATATTGCTACTGGTCGTGCTGTCGATTATCGTAGTGGTTATCCCTTTGGTCAACTTATCACGCCATTAATCAAAAATGCACCACGTCCCGTGTACAGCAGTGACAATAGTAAGACCATACCCATGCCAACATCATTATACTCTTCAGCGACAACGAATGTTGGCAAACAAGTGGTCTATCCCCCAGTTGCATATCAGCGAAAGCCGCCAAGTCGAGCAGAAATTGATAAGCTACGCGGTCGAGGTAAGTGATTAAAATGCAAATTATGCCAACAAAGGTTGAACTTAGAATTTAATAACCGAGATATTGAATTATTGTAATTTTTGTTATATGTTTGCAGGACCTATTAAAGATAGATTTACACCCAGTGAAGCTGTGGCATCTCATCAAATAAAATCGGCTCATAATCACAATCATGACCATCACAATCATTCTCCCACCTATACTAATGCTGGCAAAACGGCCGCCTCCTCGAATGTGGTAAATACATACGTTCCACCCGCAAACTTGTACTCCTTTCCACCAAACAACATCAACTATCCGTTGCCTTCATCAAAGGACAATAAGTTAGCAATGCCGAGCAATGTTGTAAATTCATATGCACCACCCGCATCAGGCATCGACGATTCGGGGTACAAATATCAGGGACCTCTAAATGTAGGCTACTTGCCGTCCATTAATTATGACAATGATAGTGGCAAGGGTGATAGTGATGGGGATACAAAAGACCAAAAGGACAACAGTGATAGTGACACAGAAACCGGCGATGATTCAATTGGAGTTTTACCAGCTAGTGCGATGGGTGGTGACAATAACTCCGGGGATACAATGGATCAAATGAAAATGAAAGATGGTAAGTGTAATTGTTATGTTGAATTTCGTGTTTGAGCTAACAGCTGGTTACAAATTTTTCTCAAACAAAAAACATTATGAATCAAATTTTGCATTTAAGTACTAACATGTTTATTAGTAAACATGACAATGTTCCTTCAGGACCATTTGCTTGTCCATCATTTTTAAGAGATTTCTTTCAAGAAACTTGGGAAATGATTTTTAATAATTTTTTTTTAATTTTGCAGCAGATTCCAGTGACGGGCATCATCATGATGACCATGAATACGACACTGAAAAGGAATATCCAACTCCTCCACCAGAATGGTTAAAAGCACACCCTGAGGCCCAAAATGAACATCCCCCACATGATATGGACGATCATGCACCAACAGATATGGACCATGATCATTCTGCAGATATGGACCATGATCATGACCATACATCTGATATGGACCATGATCATCATCATCCCGATATTATATTCGATCATCAGCACGATCATGATCATTATTTTCCCTATCATCACTCATTCCCTTCATTTCCGGTATATCCACATTATCCAGAAATAATTTACGACGATCATCATGACCACCATCATCATCACGTAGAACCGCCCACAACAACTACAGAGGCTCCACCACCAGAACCTCCTCCAGAACCACGTGTTAAAAAGTACAGTTACTTCTACATAGGCCGTAAACTGTGGTACATTCCACTGTACTTCACTGTTTGGTTCAGTTTCTACGTCCTATGGCTAATTTTAAAATCGATCGCAAGACACAAGGTAAGATTGATAACGTTTGTATATATGTACATATATCCTAAAATCAATCAGAGCGTATAACTATGAAAACTTTAAATTTAGGTAAATTTACCCAATCATTACGTCGCACGAAGAAGTATCGATGAACACAATCTACCTAGAAACCGGGAAGATGTCATCAATGATTTGACTGTATCGGTTATGGATAAAATCGATAAATTCAAGAGAAAATATTTAAACTGATTAATGAACCTGACGATGGATGATGAAAAATAAAACAAATATTTTTACAAATAACAAGACACGGACTTTTAGTGGGGTTGAAAATATTTTCAGTTGGGTTTGCTTCGCATAGTACAATTATAATAATAAACATTTTTATTCAGTGACCTACGAAATAAGTACAATAGACATTTTTATCGAATGAGGTCAATGGCTAGTACGCCATTATTAAAGCAGAAAAATTAAAAAGATTCATACAACTTTTTTATTTAGAAAGCTATGGTATACAATAAAGGCTTGTTCATACATTTTGCGTATGTAAAAATGATGTGCGACTATAATTATGATGTCGTTAATTATATTTCATCTATAATTTCATATATGACTGTTTCTTCACATTCCTCATCATCATCTTGGTTGTCAACCATCCCTTCATTACACATTTGACCCTTTATTTCGTAATGTATGTCAGACATTTCATATGTATCCATAGCAGTGTCATCGGTATCATCTCCAGATCTGTTGTGTTGGTTTATAACCTTGGGAAGACTTCGGGAAAAGTTTTGACGTTTTATCTTTCTAGGCTGGGCAACAGCGGTTTTACTGAAAGAAAATATAACAAAAAATGTATTACTGTTATAAGTAACAACATAATTGCAGAGAACATACGCTGCTTTTAGGTCCTCCAGTTTGGGTATGGGGACTGGGTCATTTTTTTTGCCCCTAGCTTCTTCCTCTGCCAACTCTTTTGGATGTACTCTCCTCTTATGAGATCTACAGTTGGCACCATTGGAGAACGTTCTGTCACAAAATTGGCATTTGTATGGCTTTAAACCCGAGTGAATTATTAAATGATTTTTAAGAGATTTAGATCTTTTGAATGCAGCGTCGCAGAATTCACACTGGAATCGTTTAACATTACTGTGAACCAAACGATGCTGTAACAATGTCCTTTTTGTATTTAGTGTCAACCCACAGTCTTGGCATTGGTAGGCAGACTCGTTGTGCGTATCCATATGAGCCTTTAGCCTGGGTTTGTTTTTGAAACGCTTTTTACACACATTACACTCAAAGGGACACTCATCGGTATGCACCAATTGGTGCTCGTTGAGCGCGGCCAACGTTTTACAAGCACGACCACACTGATCGCAAATGTAAGGTTTTAGTTCTTGATGTATTCCTTTTACATGCTGCCGCATAGCGCCGACTTGTCCAAACTTACGATCACAATATGGGCAGGGAATTACTAATTTTTCTTCTTCGGGTAAATGCTGTCTCATGTGCAGCTTGAGACGACTTTCTGTGGAGCAATCTTTTTTACATACCGGGCATTCGAAGTCGGGCATGCTTTCTATGATCACATTATGTGCACACCGCATGTGTTTCCGGTACACATTTGGATTTTTATATTTTCGCTTACATTCATCGCACTCGTAGCGATATACAGATGATGTCCTTTGTCCCGATTTTTTGTGGGGTCTGCCTGCTTTCTTTTGTGACATTATTAATTCAAATGCATTCTTGGTAGAAGGTTCATCCTCGCCTTTTGTCGACGTTTCAGTCATTTCTCCATACTCCTCCTCATAATCTTCTTCCTCTTCCATAACCACATAATCTTCCTCCATTTCTTCGGACTGGCTATCATCTTCTTCTAATTGTACATTACTGTATTTTATACTGCTCTCATTAGGTACATCTTCCAAAGTCTTTTCCACATATTCTCCATTTTCGTCCGATTTAAATTTTAGCTCTTTAAATAAATCGCTGTCCTCTACCTCATGTTCATCCTCTTGGCTGGCAATAGTTTTGTTTTTAATAATTTTATATCGGAACTGACCTTCGTCCACCTCAATTAGGTCATCATTATTTTGTATAAGATATTCAAAGTTTTGTTCAACCTCCTGTTCAGTGTCCACTTCAATAATAACTTCATTACTATTAATACTTTCGGAGACATTCCTATTGTGCTGCGTCGACTTCCTTTTGGATGTTATCACATCTTTCATACTCGGTTTATGATTAATATTTTTAATAGACTGTCCAGTTTTTTCAACAGCATTTTCTATAGGATCAATATTATTTTTACCATGAACTGGCTTTTCGTCACTCATGGGAAGCTTTTCACTATTCTTTCGAATGCCATCCAAAGACATTTCCCGAACTTCCGAGCTACTACTAGTATTAAAGAAAATAACTAGATCTGTTTGAACTTCCTGATGAGAACAACTGGGTTTAATCGCAATTGGTTGGTCTTTTATTATGTGCTCCCAACCATCTCGTAAGCCGACTTGCAATCTTAGTTTATTAGCATCAGCATCTGCAGTAGGTTTTAGGTTTTGTAGTAAACAATAAAGAGTTTGAACTTTATTGACACGGTCTGTGAAACTGCTCAGATCATCTATTAACTTCCGACACTCTTTACATAAACTTGTCGATATTTCGTCTTCGGCCTTAATCTGGACAAATGGAGAGATCATAAATGGGGTCATGTTTAAAAGTGAAAACCAAACTTACATTAACCCAGAAGTATTTCCCTATAGATGTAGCCAACAGAGAAGTTTGTCCCGTATCAGACTTGGCAAAAATGCTTTGATTATCTTCTCCTGGTTTGGCACAAAGTCGACACCAGTTAATCCAGGAGATGGAATTGTGGACAGTAGATGAGACTTCCATTTCTTGTTTGGTACTCATTTTATCCAAAGATGTATTTTTAGTATGTGTTTTGGAAATTTTATTCAGAAGAAGTAAACACGAAACGCCAAAAAAAAAAACAAAATACTATAGTTGGGTAGTTCCGGAACGAACTAGTTCATTGGAACTATTCCGAGAAAGGAACGAACGGAACTAGTTCCAGTTCTTTAATTAATATAATTCCTTTCTCTGATCCAGTTCCTTTTTTGAACTATTTGAAGCAAAGGAACTGTATGGAGCAAAGGAACTATAAAGAGCAAAGGAACTATATGGAGCAAAGGAACTATTTGGAGCAAAGGAACTATTTGGAGCAAAGGAACTATATATGGAAAAACGAAAAAAAAATAATAAAAGAGAGATTCAAAAGAACAGTGGGAAGCCTCCAAGACTCCAGCCTTCATAAAATTCGCTTGTTAATTGTCGTTCTGCCAAGACTCAAGCGACGTCGTACGCAAACCTTCGCCAACAAATGGTCTGTTCCAGTACTTTTTATACCCTCCACCATAGTATGGAGGGTATATTAATTTTGTCATTCCGTTTGTAACTCATCGAAATATTCATTTCCGACCCTATAAAGTATATATATTCTTGATCAGGGTAAAATCTAAGAAAATTTAGCCATGTCCGTCCGTCTGTTGTAATCACGCTATCTTCTGAAGGAATTGAGATAGGGTGCTGAAATTTTGCATAGGGTTGTCTTTTGTCTGTAGGCAGGCCAAGTTCGAAAATGGGATATATCGGTCCACGTTTAGGCATAGCTCCCATATAAGGGTACCCCCCAATTTTCGGTATTTTGGGGTTCTTGAGCGCTTTTTTCAAGCTAATTTGTAGTAAATGTATCCACAAAAAATTATAAATATAGGTCCACTTTTTCTTGTAGCCCCCATAAAACGGTACCTCCTAATTTTCAGTATTTTTTGGGTTTTTATCGTATTTTTCACCGAATTGGCTGTAATTTAGTATTTTGAGTTCTTAGCAGGTACCAAATCTCTCCACAAAAAAATTTAAATATAGGTCAATTTTTTCGGATATCCCCCATATAAGGGTACCCCCCAATTTCGGTATTTTGGGATTCTTGAGCGCGCTTTTCAACCGAATTCGCTGCAATTTTGGTACAGTGGGTTCATATTGGGTACCAAATATCTCTATTTAAAATTATAAATATCGGCCCACTTTTTCTGGTAGCCCCCATATAAGGGCACCCCAAATTTTCGGTATTTTGAGGTTCTTAAGCGCGATTTTCAACCGAATTCGCTGAAATTTGGTACAGTGGGTTCATATTGGGTACCAAATATCTCTATTTAAAATTATAAATATCGGTCCACTTTTTCATTTCAAATACCTGTCAGTATACCTGTGGTGGAGGGTATCCACGCTTTTTCACTTGTTTAATAGTAAAGCTAGTAAAAGGGAAACATTTCAAGTCTCAGAGTACAAAATAATTTGAAAAGTTCGGAACGCAAATCTAGTAAATATGCCAAAATTAGATGGCAATACTTCAAAATCAACATAACAAAAAGTTTACAAAGAGAAAGCCATTTTGTTTTGTGCTCTCTTAAATTTGATTCAATGCTTTACCAGTTTTATGGGTTCAGGAACGGTTTTCGAGTAAAAAGTTGCAAAACTTGTAAAATTAGTAGATTCTTTTAGGTTTTGGAACGGAGCTAAAATAAAAACGACGACTGAAAAAATTGAAAAACGTTCCACCTGCTAACGAATGGGAGGAGAAGACAAAATGGCCGATAAAGATGAACTCAAAATGGTATAACCGAAAGTTTACGAATGAGGTGGGATAGAGATTAAATGGAAACCGTGTTGTTTACGAATGAGGTTTAGGCAAATTATGATTAGGGATAAGTAAATCGACTTTCGATTAATCGACTTTTTGTATTGAAAAGTCTAATGCCATGTACAGACGAGCGTTGTTCCCTCTCTCATTCGTGATTCGACTCTTAATTATGAAGTAATTACATAGTTCAAAGGAACTACATTAAGGAACTAGTTCCTTTTTAAAAAAGAAACGAGAATGATCGATCCGCTACGTGAACTAGATTGCCCAACTCTACAAAATACGGAATAAAAATAAAAAGATAAATATGTGGTGCTAATCACTTTTCAATGATAACACGAATATGCTTCAATAAATAAGGTAGCCGAATCAAAACATGTGTTGGTGCGATTAACTGTCAAAAATATTGTTCTAATCTGAAACAAGTCACAAATTCGAAACAAACTATAAATAGAAAAAAATTAAAGATGTTGTTGCAAAATATTTATTAACAACTTCTAAATGAAATTGCGCAAAAATGTTTGAAACCGTCTTTTTTTTAAATTATATGTCACTAGGTTTGTCTGCGTACTTTTCCAGTAATAATTACTCATTAATGCATATTTACATACAACAGAAAATATAGGATTTAGGGCTATTGCGTCATTTATTTTCTAAAACCGGCACAATTTTGCGTCAGTTAAACTCCTTGTACATTAGAACTTTTTACCGGGTTAACCTACTTTATGAGGATTTATTTGACGTATATGCAAAGGAATTGACAAAAATTTAATCCGGTTAAATATAAACGTACTATTACCATACAAAAATTAATGACGAATCCAGCCCATTCTATGCTATACAATCATGTTTTTGTGCCAACAAATACTAAAAGTTGCAACTGTTCTCATTAAATGAGTCGCTCGGTGCACATAGGTTAACTCTGTTTTTGAAAAATATTAAAACAAATCAAAGTTCTTGGTACAGTCACAACTTTTTATACTTATAATAACTTTTCTGAATAATAATAAAAATTGTCGCCATTGTACAAACTACGTTATATAGAAATTTTAACATATATCAGCGGATTTCTAAACTTAACCGATATGTGCACTGACGCATTTATTTATTTATTCCATTCAATAATACAAAAGCCTCCAAGGCCAAAAATAGTGTTAAAAATGACATAATGTCATAATAACTAATAATAAAACATAAATATAAAAAAAATAGGGAAATAAAAAATATTATAAATATCAAATCCTCATATATTGTTTTCTTGGGGGACAGATACCAACGCCGGCTACGCGACAGATTTCCTTTTAAATAGAATAGCTTTTTTTGTGGTCGGTCTTCTACCCTGGATTTAATACTTTCTCATATGGACAGACACCAATATCGGCTACGAGATTGAATGTCATGTTTTGGGTAGCCTGCCTTTGGCCATGGATTAAAAACTTTCTCCCATGGACAGATACCAACGACAATAAAATAGGAAAACAATTGCAAACTTCTTCATCTATTCATTTCTTGCAACCTTGTTTAATGCTGATTGCATAAGCATTTACTTCAAGTTTCATATTGTGAATCATATCGTAGTCACAATAATACATTTTGACAGCAAACAGCTGATCTCTGCAAAAAATAACAACATGGCGAAAGCGGCCGCAAAATTGAGTAAAGTGCATACGACATTATTTCTGTTAAAAGTGTATTTTTTCATAGAAAATGTGATTTTAAAGCGATAAGTTGGTAAATTGATGGTCATGGACTCTTCCTATACTGCATTTTGGCATACGTGGTGTCGGTTGTGCGCTAAAGAAGGCGCAGATAACAGCATCCCCACAACCGAAATAAATGACGCCTTGGCGAGATATTTTTTGGTACGCACGTCGAACAACGGTGGTTTGCCGAATTGTTTATGTTCTGATTGTCTGACTTTAGTTACATCTACAATGAAATTCAGTAAGCACGTCCAGAGGGTGCAGGAGATGTACACATTTTTATCGGAAAATCCCAACGAATATTACGATTTTGAGTCCATTCGTGTCCGTTTCCATATATATGAATATGATAGAAATCGTCGTAATTCGAAAACAAGTACCTTTAAGGATAATCAGAATTTCATAGATGCCGTTAATGGGACAGACGGCGGCGACATCAGCAGTGATCAAAATATGTTAGAGAAATGTTCCGGTGAAGCTTCATATAAATTAGTAGATGAACAAAATATTGGAGATATTGGGGGTCATTGCGGTGTCACTTGCAGCTATGATACAGACGAAGTTATAGATCCATTTGATGATCGAAGTAATGATGCTCCAAATGGCGAGGCAAATTCAAAACCGGAGGAAGAATACCGTTATGTACACATGTGTAATAAAAAAACGAAAAAGACCAAGCGAAAAACTGCAAGGCTACAAAAAGCAAGAAGGGGAACTCCACAGGTTTACACCGACTTTCAATTGAATGGTGAATGTAAAATATGTGGCGAACTTCTGAATTTGTATTCCTCATGCGTTGAGCATATGCGACAAAACCACGGATTCACTGATAAAAAACACTGGGAGTGTCCCTTATGTGAGAGGAAACTTCAATCAGATTACAATTTTGAACGTCATATGCGTACCCACATACCTGTGGAGGAGCGTAAAACGAAACAATGTACATTATGTGCATCTAGATTTACATCCAAAGCTCAATTGGAAGCACACATGCACCACAAACACACAAATGATAAACCATTCGTATGTGAAGTATGCGGTCTAAGTTTGAGAACCTATTCGAACTTGAGACAACACCAAATGATCATACATTCAGACATAAAACCCTTCGAATGTGATGTATGCCAAAAGAAGTTCAAAAACAGTTACCGTCTAAAGGTGAGTTAACATGGCATGTATTCTAGATATTTTAAATAAAAATTATTTCAGATTCACATGGATACCCACAGTCCTAATAAGCATGTATGTTCCCAATGTGGACTTCAACTGAATTCGAGAGCTACCCTTAATCGACATTATTTGGTACATTCCGATGAAATGAAACATAATTGTGACTATTGCGGCAGGGCGTTCAAGCGAGCAAAAGCTCTTAAAAATCATTTACTACTGCACACGGGTAGGACATTTTATAACAAAAACACAAACCATTTAATAACTTCCGTCTCATTTACAGGTTTGAAGCCATACGCTTGTGAATTTTGTGATCGCACGTTTGCAAATGGATCAAATTGTCGCAGTCATATGAAAAAACTGCATCCCGATCAATTGGCCGCATTAGAGGCATCCGGAAATAAGTCGCATACAAAAAATATTCCAAAATTAGAAACATTGAAAGCAGTGTAAGTATGTATAAATAATAATTATATGGCTTCTGGCAGCGGATGTTGGCAATGTGTCACAACTTGATATTCTTACAAATGTTTTAAAATTATACTTTTGTTATTCTCGGTCTCATCGTTGTTGTTCCAGACTATTGCGTAAGATATATACTACCTCGTAATATTATATAGCTCCAAGATTAACAAAAGCATAATATCTGTAACGACTACTAACCTCCCGAAAACCAAATATTTACATAAAATGCAGACTATGTTTTATTAATCCTGTTTTTTTTTTATTTTAGAACCAAAGCAGCTGACAATTTAACACCTGTCGTTACAAAATTTAGTGGATGTTTCGCGTTTGGAAAGAAACCGAGATTGGAGTCATCCGAAATTTTGTATAATTTAAAAACGCAATGCAGCCCCAACAAATCGAGTTCTCAACAACACGAAGACCATTCAATACCGCAGGACGGAATTCATTCATCTTCACAAAATGTGTTATCCTGCAATGGGTCTCCTGTGCCTGATGAAATTCTCACTACCCCAACTATACTAAATAATGTGGAATTGGATACTGAAAAAACAACAACGCTCTCATTAAGCCAACAAACCTTTCAATTTGTAAAGAGTCCAAGGAGTATATGCCAGTTTCAAGAACCGAATCTGTAACTAATCTATAAACATGTATAATGTAAAATCTATAATATCCAAATTTGTTTATACTGTTTTAAGATATTTTTTATGATATTGTACGTATTTGACTAAAAGAAGATATGTATATGGTTCGCAATATTTTTATTGAAAACTTGTATATTTTTGTAAATTAGAAATGTTTTAAAATTGTATATGAAATGAAATAAAACATGAAATATGCCACAAAACAAAAAATTGTCTTAATCTGCAAGAGCGGTCGCTGTTTTCTTTGTTTTTCATGAGTGTGTGTGTGCGTGCGCGCGCGCCTCTGCAGCGTTCAAAATTGTTAAAAATTCCAGCCGAGATACCAGGCAAACAGAATCGGTCACAGGCGAACGACAATTTCATGCGCCGGCGAGTATGCTTTACATTTTTCTTTAAAGTTATCTCGGTCGGTTTTTATTCCGAAAAAAATAAAGCATACTTCTAGGCCGTATATTAAATTAGTACAGACACCGATATTCTATACACAAACCCAAAACCATTCACAATACCTCAGTGAATTTACATTTTAAAGGGACCTATCGCACAAGTCAAAATAAAACACTTGATCTCCAAAAAAATATTTTATTATTTCTATAGAAATTGATTGGTGGTTGCTATTGCTTTCGCTTGAATGTTTCAATTTTATTACGAATTTAAAATTGAAACATGTTTTTTTATTTTTCCGCAAATAAGCACAGCGGTTTAACTACATAACAATTTGTCATTTGTAAAAATTAAATATGTAATTGTGTATTTAGAGTAATATTAATATTGCAAAAGTGGAACATTAACCCAAATGTATGTATTCTGGGCTTGGATATTGAATTACAAAAAAAATATTTTTTCGCATTCGTGATATGAAACACATATGTACATATAAATTCTAATGTGAAGACAGCCTTAAATAAATATAAATATTTTTTGCAGTGTAAAATACGTATTAGTTCTGCTTAGTTATACATATTTAAAATTATCTAAATTAAGCTTATGTGTATAGGTAAAATTGATTTTAACGTTATACTACAATGTACACTAATATCGAGAGGTCTTATATTCTACTTAACTCTAAACAATTTTTCGCATTGCACATAATAATTGTTATTAACATTTCAGCATGTTTAATATTGATAAAATCGTTTTTGTTCTTTTGATCAAAATTGTACGCCATAATATAATTATAGCATCACTTACATTCTAGGAATCGTGTCATATACCACATTGTGTATATAAATAAATGAGCGTGGTGTTTATTTGATAATGCTCCGTTTGTTTAAATAGAGCTATTTATATGTTTATAACACAAGCAGAATTGTTTTAGATAGCCAAACGAATAAAAAAGATTTTGGGTGAAGCAATGTGTAAATATCTTTTTTTATGAAACTAAGAAATTTAATTTCTTTGCGTTGTCAACGTTTATGATATTTCACGTAAATGGAGGCGGCAATATAATGGGGTCGAAATTCCGTGCATAGTCGGTAAAATTGCTTATACGTCGATAGCCCCACAGATCCATTGCTGTTGTGCATGAATTTTGTATGTGTTTAATCTGAAAAAAATAAACGAAGTCGTTACATACAATTTGAATATGTATTTGATATATGCTTACATCATCTTGGGTTAAGTCTTGCAGCCAATGGAATGGTGCCGATTTCGAATCACGAAATGTGGAACTAACGCCGCCAATATTAACTTTAGTGTGCGTATCTAGAAATTCTTCAACCAACGGATCAAAAGGCAGGCCATAAAACTGCAGCAACTCTTGGCTCATTTCATATGGGTCCAATGATAGATCTTCGTATCTTATGGTCCTATATAAATTTTATTTAGATATAGTAAATAACATCGGAATTTTGATTTGAATTTAATGTAGATTTACCTGAATCTTGTAGGGTATTTTTTTAATAGTACTTCAGCAGCATGATAATCGTCTTCGAGATCTTTGCATAGAATTTGTGGTTGATCACAATCTGGATTATTGTAGCACCATGTCCGATGACGCCTTGATTGCATTGTTCCTCTTGGGTCGCGAACCAGCAGTATAATGTGTATGTTTAAACTGAAATTATACAAAAATAAGGGAAAAAATAGAATGTTAAAAATCTATTGCAATAAATTTAGTAAAAGCCCAAAATATGTATCCAATAATTACACTGTGCTACAAAATAACAAAATTTTTTTTTCAGGGGTTGTAATGTACCAATTCTGTTTAGTTGGAGTCTCTGGACCACGAAAATACATTTGGTTTTTTTGGGTCACTTCGAAAATTAATTTTATAGCGGTAAATATAGAGAAAAACCTGGTTTCATGGATTTTCAATTTAAAACTCGAATAACTTATTTACTTTTTAACAGATTTATGTTATTCTTTTTTTCTTTCGAAGAGTAAAATTTTTCCTTTCAAACAAGATATATATTTGGTAAATCGGTTGAGGATTGACTGAGTTACAGCGGTTGAAATGTGAAAAAATACGCATAAAATAACAAAATTTATTTTTCTTCGGACTGTACGATGAAATTATGATATCAAGCCATACAAGTTTTCGTTATTACGGGGAAAAAAATTAAATTAGCTTTTGAAAATGATAAAAATCAAAAAAATCGGTTAAAAAATGGATGACTTATACACATTTTTGTATTGAATCTATGCATATTATCTAAAGGAAATATGGGTCTGTATCGTTTCCTGTTAGAAACCGTTATGTTTGCAACAGGCAAAAGGAAACGAGGTAGACCTATAGTTCCTTTAGATAATATTCATAGAATCAATACAAAAATGTGTATAAGTCATCCATTTTTTAACCGTTTTTTTGATTTTTATCATTTTCGAAAGCTAATTTTATTTTCTTCCCCGTAATATAATAAATCTTATATGGCTTGATATCATAATTTCATCGTACAGTCCGAAAAAAAAAATAAATTTTGTCATTTTATGCGTATTTTTTCACATTTCAACCGCTGTAACTCAGCTAATCCTCAACCGATTTACCAAATATATATCTTGTTTGAAAGGAAAAATTTTACTCTTCGAAAGAAAAAAAGAATAATATAAATCTGTTAAAAAGTACATAAGTTATTCGAGTTTTAAATTGAAAATCCATGAAACCACGTTTTTCTCTATATTTACCGTTATAAAATTAATTTTCGAAGTGACCCAAAAAAACCAAATGTATTTTCGTGGTCCAGAGACTCCAACTATACAGATTTGGTACGTTAGAACCCCTGAAAAATTTTCGTGTCGCACAGTGTGATTTTTGCTTTAAATAGAAATTGTATATATAGCATATGAAGCTAATAATTAAAAGAAATAAAATAATTTTTAATTTATTTTTCATAAAGATTTTTTTATGTTCTTTTTCAACCTTTTATTTTTAATTAACTATTTGCTTGTGGTCACAATAAATATTATTCGTCATTTTCTTTTATTGATTGAAAATAATTAGTTATGATTCTGAATTACCTGTCATATTTTGTTTTTTTTTTTTTTTTAACACATTAATCATTTTTTGACGGATGTGATAACATGATTATTAAGCATTAATGTCCACTTTTTTATTATATTATGAGTCTCTTGGTCTAAAGGGTATACATATATGTTATATAATGGTTTATTCCATCGAGTGCATTCTTAATCAAATAAGATTTTTTTTTTGATGTAAAGTGTATACAGATCTGTTATATAAGGGGCTATATTATGATTTTTTCCCGTCGACTGCATTTTTATAATACAATAAGACTTATAATATGTACATTGCTGATTTGAAATATTTTTTGAATATCAATCGTGTTCTAACTTAACTAACCTACCTCAACAACGTTATGTTGATTTTTTTTGTGCGTCATCATCTTTTTCATTGAAAATATTTTTAGAAATTAATATTTTTATTTACAATAGCAAACAATAAGCTCCACATGAATTTTGTTAATGTTCTCGATTTTTTTCTTTTTTGTATGACAACAAAAGAGTTGAAGCCGCGTTCAGTTTCGACTAATTGTGTTACTGCAGTATTATAATTATATAATTAAATATACTGTGGTGGTTAGATAATTAGCACACCCCCTGCCGACGAAATGTTTTAGTTAATTTTACTTGAAATATTAAATATTTTTCCATAATGAGATGGAATTTGTTATGACCTATTTGTCAAAAACTGATTTTTTTATAAAAATAACAACATTTTAGGAGACATCAGATAATTAACGAAGTATGTTTTTTTAGATAATTACTTTAAAGGTTAAGCACATGTATGTTATACCATATTCTTTTTTATCATATTCATATTTTGGAGGATATTTTGTTATTAAAATTATCTTCAACAATCTTAATAAATTGCATGTTATTATTCACCGGGGTTTATTTAAAATGTACACATTTCCATTTCATATTTATGAAAAAGTCCCAACCAAAAAGGATAAGAAAAGCGAATGGATGCAAATACGAAAGTTTATACCCTCCTGTTAATCATAATTATCAAATACACAACTAGATATATTTCAAAATTGTATCCACATTGTACGTACACACAAATTTCTTTTTGATTGTGTGGGGTTTGAAACCCTTCATTATAATATTTACCTACATGACATTGATTGCTTGGCTAGCAGATACTTTCAGAAGTAAGTATGGATGTACATAGTATTTGAGTCTATTATGAAATTGTTTCGAGTGGATAGTTTGAGTTGAAATGCCACTCGACTTTTGATGTTGTCAATAGGTTCATCATCATAAGTATCCAAATATGTTTTGAGTCGCAGCATTGTTACTGTTTCTTAAATATAAAAAAAGTCCTTGAGTTTCTGGATTGTATAAACTATTTTTGTGAATGGCTATAAGTTAAAATATATGTTACAACGCATTCGTTATTTTCAAAATCTTGTACTGGTAGCAGCATTTCTATAATAATTATGTCATAGATTGGAGTTTCTTCTTGATTTCTTGAAATTAGTGTCTGTTTTCGGTTTAAATTAAGCTTGGTAACACAATGTATTTTATTAATGTAAGAGGTTTTAGTTGTAAAAATTTTGCTCTTTATTTAGAAACTAATAAAACATGTTTGACAAAGAGAAAACAATTTCACGTATTTTTATTTGCAAATAAAAGCACATATGATATTGGTAAGAACAAAATGTCGTTGTAATATTTCGTGTTAGAAGTGTAATTGCTTTACGTGCTTCCTTATACATCAAATTTCAAGAAACGATTTTGAACAATTATTAAACAAAACATGTGCTATGTATATAATATTTTGTAAAATGGTACCTATACTGTAACATGTGATTTTTTTGTAATAATTAGGTAAGTGTCATATATACAAGGTATATATTTGTATATTTTTGAAATCATAATATTTTTACCCTTAAGCAAAATCTAAAACCAAAGCACTGAATTCAACATATACTGCTTTTAATCAGTACGAAATTGAATTTGATACCGATTCAACTTCGTACTGATTAAAAGCACAGATTTCCTTTATCTACACCTCGGTTTCTTCATATTTTTCAGTGAAAGATTTAATCAATAAGAACAACCTATTTAATTAATTAGAAGTGTATGGTGATATATTGATTGTTATAACAAGAAATAAACCTCTTATCACTGTTTTTTATTCTACAGCTGCGAAAAAAATACTAACGCCATGACCCAAGTGAATATTTCTCGGATTGGACATACCGAATGGATGAATTTTATTTTACAAAATGAAAACTTCACAGTTTATCTCTTAAGATATTCCACATTGTATGGACACACACATATTTCTTTTTGATTGTGTGATGTTTGAAACACTTCATTATAATATTTACCTACATGACATTGTTTTTTTATGGACATTTTTTGTTTATGGAAATTGAATTATATTTTACAATGTATACACAATATTTCGTGAGTGAAATATTCCACTATAATGTGCATATGTTTTACCCTTCTGTGTACACTAACATTCTAAGGAATTTACAAAACAGTATTATTTAAGATTTTTATAAGTTCTGTTGTGCTTTTTCGAACATTATTAAAAATATAAAAACTTACTTTGGTCTTTATAACGAATCCCGAATCCCTTCCTTAAAATTTATTATCGTTTGTGCCGAACCACCCAAAAATATTATTTTTTGGAGCGCTACCATTTCCATAAATAAAAATATTTCATATTTACTACGAACGACTATAATTGTAAATGTTTTGATTAACACTAGATGCTTATCAAAATTTAAGTCAAGTGTGGTTTGCGATAGTTTTTGTAATCAAAGAATAAGTATTTACTTCTGTATTCAAATATAAGAAATCACAATATTTATAAGTGAAATAATAATATATATTCAAGTGAATACTATATTAATGAATATACTATAAATGACAAACAAATCGTCCAATAACCTTAGTATAAAAGGGTATATTCTCCGCTTTTTTCTATAAACCTGTTTTATATTCATATTAACGTAAGTTTTTCATCTCTGTTTCCTTTTTTATATATCATTGTTTTTCAATGTATAACAAGAATATATATATATATATATATATAAAGACCTTTAGTTTGCTGCCAAAAATGTGTTACGAAAGTTCAAGGTGAATTGAGTATAATGCTCAAAAAGACATAGGCAATAAACCGTATAGCATATTTTAAGAGTTTTATATGCAACTGTTTTCTATCATCGATGAAGTATAGCATATATTTGAATAAAATCTGAATTTATTATATAATAGAAATTAATTGAATTATTAATCTCAAATTAACATTTAATGTTTAAACATGTTTAAAAAAAATAATCTGAATATGGCTGTCGGATGTAAAAAAATGCATTCTTTAACGTTTAAATGAGCTATGCGCATTGTTTTCCCTTCTAATGGAAAATGGCTATATTAAGTTATGCTTTTGTTATTATGTTTGACGCTGATGTTAAAAGTATAATTTTGCATTGAAGTCTGTTTCATCCATCGCCCAGAGGAACAGTGGTTATTACAACCACCATAGTACGATAGATGTTTTTTTTTCTAATATTACGCGAAGAAAATGTAGGTAAAGATCACAAAATATACTCTAGAGTACACATACATACCCAATTTACTTTATATCTTCACCACTGTTATCCATTGTTCGCTCATCGTCACGGTAATTGTATCAGTATAATAATAGCTACGCTAGCGCTCGTGCCTTCACCTTAAAGCATGAGATTTATGTATACATAAATAACATTTATATACTCTTCACTATTCCCAAAAAAACATACTCAGTTGCATTATACTGGTTTAGTGTGGATTGGATATCTATGACATACCTGACGGCTAGAAATCTGGCTATGGCATGCTAAATTGCTAAATGGCAGTTTGATTGCTTTTTTAAAGTGCAAAAGAAAAATCTGTAAAAAGGTCTATAGTACATCGCAATTTTACACAATAGCAATATGGTGTTATGCCAAAAGCTGTGGAGTCCACATTTCTTTTGACAAAATGCTTTCATTTTGACACGGAAAGAACTACGCAAAGAACAATAGGTATATAGAGATGAAAAATGTTCAAAAAGTCTGAAATGAGTAACCATTAATGTTTTTGGTCAACGAATTAATTTTTTTCGACATGTAACCCATTTTTCTTACATGACCACCTTGTTTTCAAGCAAAGTCGTGGACTTAATCTAGTTATCGCATTATAACAGTGAAATTGTAAAATTTTTATTTTTTGTTGTAAAAATGTAGAAAGTATTCAGTAATCGTTTTCTATCATTAAACATCCAACATTAGTTTAAAAGATAACTAAGGTAACTTCAGTGGTATATATTAACTAAAAAATTATAATAAATTTCCGTGAAATGCCACACAGGAGGCATCTTTAAACACAAGAAGAAAAAAAAACGGCGATGGTAACATTTGGGTTCGATTTCTTGATATTTCAAATGGGTTAATAAGACTACGTACTGTAATTTTCACTATATATCATGAAATTAAATGTTGATTTTATGTTAAATTACGCTATAAGTCATGTTTGGACATATTCACTGTAAAAACAAAACCGTTCCAAAATGCCAAGCCAAAATAGGGAAAACTGTACACTTTTTTCCTTTGGACATTTATCTAAGATAGCACTATGCATCTGACTCTTGTAGTAAGCTTTAAACATATTTGTTTAATATATTCGATATTTGTTTCTCAATATACGTACAGTGAGTGTAATAAGTATTTTGCCTCAATATAAATTTGACAAAATTCTAATATATACGCCTAAAGCCAGCATACTAAAGATGTAAAATAAATTATGTATGATGGGATATGTTTGTGGACATATTTAGATCTTATTTCTGCAAGAATCACTGCGAAAGGCCTATTGGTCACCACATACTAAGAGCGATTTGGCGACGATTCCAATAAACCACGGCATTTTTTCGCGAATATTTTCTCAAATTTACGTTCAATACATTCTCCAGCAATTTTTCATTTAATATATGGTAATTTTCGTCCTAATCTCAAAATGAGAGTATTAGATATAGTCGTCGCGGCATCAAAACATCCCAAATAACTTTAGAATAATAAAAAGGAAGTTTTGCAAAATAAATCGCGAGGACAGGACCTTAAAAACTATTAAAACCAAAATCCGACAAACAAATTTTTAAAAAATATCGCGAAACCCCCTTTTTCTGACTTTGAAAACTTTATGGTTCATTAATATTGATCTAGGAACCAATATATGCGATGAAAATAGCAATAATCTGACCTTCTTATTGCTATTTTCATCGCATATATTGGTTCGCGAAAAAATGCCGTGGTTTATTGGAATCGTCGACAAATCGCTTTTAGTATGTGGTTACCCGCAATGGTAACTATAAAACGACAAAGCGTGTGTTATATAATGATTTTTTCAAAAATAATAATAAAAAGCAAAATACTTTTTTGTAATAATCATTTTTGGGTTGGTATAGATTTTGGCCGATATCTTCGAGGCCAATAGATCTTTCGCCGTGATTCTTGCAGAAATAAGATCGAAATATGTCCACAAACATATCCCATCATACATAATTCATTTTACATCTTTAGTATGCAGGCTTTAGGCGTATATATTAGAATTTTGTCAAATTTTTATTGAGGCAAAATACTTATTACACTCACTGTATATAGTTGTGAGAGGCATGTTATTTTTTTTAACTGCAAATTCAATATTGTCTATTAACTCAAACCTCCGTAAAATACGTATTTATTATATAAATATGAAAGCATATCAATCACGATCCCACAAACAAAAATTGGAATTGCTACACTCCCATTTAAATGTTCAAGTTTGTGGATTTCATCTAAAGGGTTTACAACCAAAAATACAGCAAAACTGTCAATTGTTAAGAAACAGCCAACAATCTTAAAAAAAAACAGTAAAGAAAATTGCATGAAAGCACGTCATGCGTCGAATTGGATAGACAAACTACGCCTACACTCTATGTTACATATACACACAATGTTACATATTTATGAACCAAAAAATATAGTATTTCTAAGATAAGAATAACAACATGGAAAGTCAACATTTTGTAAAAAATAGGATTTTATTACAAGGACACAATCGATAATAAGGACAAATTTGCAAATACTAGAGCTCATGAACAGATTTTTTTACAAATAGTTTTTTCCATAAGTCTATGTTCTTTTATTTCTATGTATATATTATTGAAAATTTTTGACTTAACTTATTTTCGAAAAGTTAATTTTACTGTTATATATACCATCAGAATTACAGAAAATACTACCATACTGAAGTCATTGGAAACTGCTATCAAAAATACTTGCATTTCATATACGGATATCACACGATTACAACAATATTTTGTGGTGGTCTTTAGATTAGTAATCCTAGTAGATTTATTACAAAATAACTGCGCCGTTTATTTTAAACTGTAGTAATAATTCAATATTTTATATATTTTCTAATCACTACAGACATGTATACGTGCCATTCTTTCAGCATGACATGGAACAGTTCTTCTCACACATATATTGGTTTTTGGTATAGTGACTGTTTAAGAGTTCTTTAAATGGATATGAACTACGCTAAGGAACACGTTTAATGCATGCAATGTGGCGAATTTGGCTTTTGGCCAAGAGATGCTTTTTCTACATTGGAATTTAAAATATGGCATGGCATATATTGTAATACCTACTACGTTGTGCTATACCTTCCGGTGTTTTGATTGCAAATGACACTCCTAACAACATGTGTAGAATTGTGAACACTAGAGCATGTTTTTAACCATGTTATATGTGGTGTATATTATAAAAATATATAGGAAAAGTAAATTCCTTTATTAGAAAGTAATTAAAAGCTATATTTTTCAAAATTTTTTAATTTTCTTGTCTTGGAAAAATTGCAAATAATCAAATGAAATTAAAATAAATGATCAAATGATGTATTGGCATACTAATATGTCATTAATTTTGAAATATATGTATGTAGCAATGGGAATAATCATCATAAGCTTGTATTTGGCTGTCATTAGACAAAATGTACGCCCATATGCCACATCATTCTGTGTATTATTATTGTATTGTCCTACATAGATCTTGCCGTTTGAGATTATTACATTGTCAAATATTTGTTGGCTTGTGCAACTAAAGGTGGAAGGTCAATGCAGTAACATGTCGCAATTTTATGGTACCTAGTAAAGTACTGTTAATAAAAAAAAATGTTTGCAATTACTAAGAATGAACAGTCATTTTCCCTCGAGACATCTAAGATAATATATGAAAAATGTGTCGCAGTACATATTGCTAATTGTGGTCTAGTCATCTCCAAAAAATGAATGTGGAGATAGCTTTATTATTGTCGGTGTTTCTATATGGAATGAAGGTTTACTCCGACACGGATAACGCTCATCTACAGTGCATTCGTAACTAGTATCTTTATAAAAAAGAGTTTGTTGGGCGTTCTTTTAAAGACTGGTTATATTTTCGGTGCTTGTATGAAATATGATATACCAAAATATATTGCTGATAATTTTCGATTTTTGCTTTCTAACAGATTTTCTCAAATTCTTATTGAACGCTTTCAAAGTCTAGCGATTGAACGTTCATTTAATGTTCGTATCGGTAGGTTATACTTCTCTCTGGGTTGACAACCCTATTATTAAGCAATAAATTCGAATGATACATCGAATTATTGCCGCCATTAGACAGCCTGGCACATCATATATTTTAAAAAGTCAAAAGCTATAAAATGAATTATTGTTAAAACTATTGTCGTTCATTTACAGCAGTGGTACTAAATATTGTTGCTCTTTATCGCTTGTGTACAACAACAAAACCCCCTAATGTTCTAGTCTAATAATATTCGACGGTAGAGTTGCTTTCCAAACGTAAAAAGTCCAGTATTGGTTTGAGAATGGTTTCGAATTCCGGAAACATTTTCACTTATTTCACATAGGTCTTCCTTTGAATGTAATTGTTTTTTATAAAACGTGAACTCATTTTAACGTTCCAGTTAATATTGAAATGGTTGTTACTATTCTATTTTTTATCCACTATTCTTCTTCATCTACCACTATGGTTCATTGCTCCAACTGCAAACAATATCTTAGAGAAACGAAGAGAAAATAAACTCAACTCGTAACTGTCTTCTAATCGGGTCAATGAGAATTTCAAGTGTTAATGCCGACACTGCGTCGTTTTACAAACACTCGTTATGGTTTGTTTACATGTTAGTTATTATCATCATAGACAGACAGTAATATAGTTAATGTTTAGTACAAAAACAAAATGAAAAATAAAAAATATTTCCATGAAATTGTGCGGTTTCATTCTACACGCTGTTGAAACACTAGAAAACAGTAGAAAACTGTAAAATTTGTAAAGTATGAAAGCAGAAAGCTCTTCCAGGGTTTCTATTCCGTAGCACGGTTATATATCGAAGAATTCTTCATGTCGAGTAATTCCTTTATAATACAGGAGGGTAATTATGTTGTGCTGCGTATACATTTTTATTTCATGTGACTTTTTAGCTTGATACATTTACATATAATGAAAAAACCATAGTCGCTGTAGATAAATCCCTTCTTGGAATTGATGATCTTCAATGAAAAGACTTCGCATTCAAAACAGTGACCCAAAAAAGATAAAGAAGACATCGAAAAAGTAGCATAACAAATATAATCAATAATCTCACTGCTTCAGGCAACAACTAGCAAATACGACAACAGCAACAAATCACTTCACTTTCACTCTCATTTTAAAATGTATGTCACATTTTAACAACAAGCCATAAGATTTCAACCAGGTGTGAATGTGTTTGGATGATGTAGTTAAAAAGCGAAATTACTTTTATGGGTACACCAAAAAACTTTTATATTTAAATAAAACGCTATGACTTGGTCTAAAATAGCTAACAGCAGAGCACAGTTGAAGTATGTTTTTTGTAAAACCAGTCATTTGCCCAAAAATAAAAAAAATAACCGGCTTTTATGCCGCTGCACTTTAAATCAAATAAATTGAAATGCCACTTTCCCCTCAACAGGCCGCTTCTACTGCATAGACGAACATATGGTTGTATTTTGAGTTACTTTACTAGCTACTTCTCTGTCTAACTATTATTATTCTCTTTTTTGTTCATGACTATTTTTTTAAGTTCAGTGACTTCTCAGCTTACTTTAAATACATTGTCTGTCGGTATCAACGTTTTTACCTCAATGACTTGTATTTTCCCTCTATGTGTGGCCCGTGTTATGATGTTTCTGCGCTGCTACACGCACTGTAAACATCATTACTAAAGGGAATGGTGCGAGAAACAAAAAAACGAAATAAACTAGTTTAGATTTTAAATATATTGCCTATATTTTGTATATTTCAAAAAAAAATACGAATTCGGGTTAGTTTTGTTAAGAAAAATG